>NW_022146946.1:345551-619933 GCF_002938485.1 Sitophilus oryzae | reverse complement strand
CAGGGGCGGGACACACGGCCTTGAATGACGACTGCGAGACGTATGTGAGACGGCCGGGACGTGCGATCTAGCGAGAGGAAAAGTGATAGCGGAAGTATTGCCGCAGCTACCCCATTCGGGGTAGATCTACCCTTTTGTAAAACAATTTAACCCCGTAATCTCGTGATAATCTACCTCGATGAAAAATAAGCTTGTGGCAACACTGGGTAACGATCTGTACCATACGCAGCTAAAAAAATCACTATAATAAAAAAAACAAAAACTTGAAATTGTACCAACCTTGATTTCATGCATATTTTCATCGATAGGTTTGTAGCTTCTGAATAACGGTCTAGATAAAGTGTCTAGCTCATTTGCCAGCTCAGAATTAGAATTTAGAGTTAGTAACTCGCATTTTCATTAGAGAACACTGTTATATTTCTTTCAAACCAATAATCAAGGAGAATATTCGTATAGTTTAATAAAATTACTGTAAATCACCATAAATAATGAATTGTTTGTAATTGAGCTGTAATTTCTGTATTATAAATGCGGTAAATGATGGAGATAAACAACTGTGATTGATTAAAATTTTATTTTAAGATGAAAGTTTTGTTAACAACCTTCTGAGAATTCAAATAGTGAATTGAATAATGACAACACAAGTGACGTCTGTCTAAAAAAGACAGCGATTTAGAGTGACAATTTGATTATATAAAGTTTAGAGTAACAATTTTGATTATGCAAAGTTGTGCAAAGATTATGCAAAGTTATGCAAAGATTATGCAAAAGTTTATGAGTTTACTGGTTGCCTAACGATTAACATTAATTTAAAAATAAATCCCCAACATGAATAATGAACAAAACATTTAAACAAAAACAGACTACACAAAACAAATTGTTGGTTAGTAGCAGTTAGTAGTAGCCAGAGATATAGATGTATTTTGGTTTAATGGCCACAGCTATCCGGCCGTGTGATAGAATTATCGTTTTTTAATAAAAATTAAAAAACATTATAAAATTATAAAGCTAGAATAGTATACGGTTTTATATTAACTCTAATTTTTTTGGAGTTTATAAAAATCATTCATAAAAAATATATATCTTTCAAATCCTTCAATTTAATAGCTGTTAGTAAGAAGTTTCAGTTCAAATATGCGCACATAGTGCTCACACAATTTTATTGTTTTATCTAGATAGCTAAAAATTTGTACAAGAAACCCCTTTTTTTTCAAAATTCGACCAATTGACCCAGTTTTACCATTTATTATTTTAAATGTCAAATTAGGCAGATATCCAAGAGCAACAGGTTAAATTTTACTATGTCATTTGTACTCTGTTTCAAAGCAAAAACTGCCGAAGTTAAATTTAACCTAAATCAATTAATAAAAAAAAATCCCATATGATATCCTAACTCCTATAATCCCTAACCAAACCAAACGGTTTGCAATACAAGCTAGAATTATTTTAAATTGATTTAAACGCAAAACATTGGCTTTAAAAAAACGTACCTAGTTAAACAAAACGACGTTTTTTTCACATCTCTTTGCACTGAACCAAAAGTCGACATAAATATAATGAAAAAGTTCATTAATATAATGAATTAAATCATTAATTTTAGCCGATGAACGATTTCATTGGCACAATGAAAAGTAATTCATTAACTCTATGAACTTTGAGTTCATTAAATCAATGAACAGTGTTCATTAATTTGAAGAACACATTCACTGGTACAATGAACAGATTTCATTAATATAATGTACCTAAATCCTTATATTAATGACCCGTTATCATTAATACAATGAAATAATTTCATAACCTATTTAGTTATACATTTAAAGTCGACACTATTAGTAACTCTTGTTACACCGTATAATCGATGATGAAGATTGCTGTCATTGATATGAAATGTCATTGATAGTCATTTCCCAGAGCCAACTACCTGAAATAATTCCACTATAAATAGATTTCCATTTGAACAAGCCCTTAGCTACAAAGGTAACAAAATTACTAATAGTGCCGACTTACTTACGAGCACAGTAAATTTTTCCGTTAGGGATTATTAATAAAAAACAAGTGCAATAAACTAATAATAATTTATTAAACTCGATATAGCATATACAAATTAAAAATTAAAAAAAATCGAATCGACGAAGAGAATAGTAATGTTATTATTAATTTTAGGGTAAATTATAATAAGAAAATTAATTTACCAGTCGATATCCTGAGGGATTTCTATAAAAAGACCATTTCTTCATTATATTAGCTGTATCCTTAGACTTGATAACGTCTAGACGAATTTGCAACAGGCTTTCCAAGTCGCATCAAGTGGGTCCGATGTTAAATTGTCGAATTTGAGGGCTTGAAGGCAGGTCTCAAGTTTCAACATCTTCTTCCGGTTCTAAAAGACGTATATCAAAATAATTAAAATGCCAAATATTAAAAGAACATTCGAATTTACCATAATCAGTTCCATGCCTCGACTTGTTACTATGTTTTTCTTCTTTTTATTTTTTATCTTCTGAAACATATTTGGAAACCGCTGTTTTAATGAATACCCACACCAGAGATCTCACACAGCGGAATTTGATTTGACAACACAACAAATTAACTACAATACGATAGGACTTTTATTTAACATATTGAAGAGAACACTTACCGCTCTAATGAAACTAAAGCCTCACTGAATAACTCAACCACACAGACGTTATTAAAGTGCCAAAGTAACCGATCAACATGGCGGACATTTAAGCCCTAATATTTTATTCATGATATTAATAACCGCGTACATTAATATAATGTAGTGTGTTCGTTGTATTAATATCATTGTTCATTGTCACAATGTACAACTCATTAATCAATGATTTAGTACATTAATATAATGAATATGTGTTTATTAAAGTTTGAGCACTAAAATAAAGAACGCGTTCATTGGGACAATGAACGCGTTCATTATATTAATGAAAATCTTACATTAATTTAATAACCAGGTTTTCATTATATTGATGAAATTAGATTCATAGTATTAATAAATCGAACATCGATCTATGATTAACAAATCATTATATTAATGAAAAAAATCATTGTCAACAGTTAATAATCAATGTTCATTAATATTATGAACAATATTTTTTTCAGTGTGGATTGCAAAAGTTTATACCAGGTTACAAGGGTAATTAGGATGGAAATAAGCACCCTGGCGAAGCTATTAATTAGAGCGAGAGGGCGCTGGCGTATCGTCGACGGCGCTACCTCGTTATTTATACCAACGATTAAATTCGAGTGCAAAGGAGGATTCGCCACGAAGAAAACCAGGGATAGGGATGTCCAGTTTAAGAAAAAAATGTCGATATTTTTTTGTAGCAAAGTTTTCATGCACTATCATTTATACTATACAGGGTGTTTTTCAAAAGTGGCTCGCCTCGGTCGCGTGGTCGTGTTTACTTTATTTTATTTTACTCAAATACTTCAGTACTTGGTCCATTTTTTAAAACATTTTTTGTAAATTAAAGTAAAACAATTCTACAAGAACGGAAACTTCTGCAGCACATTCTGCAGATAAAAATAAGTAAAAAAGTTCGTATAAATGTATGTCCTAAAATACTTAGTTTCGGAGATACAGGGTGTAGAAATTTCATTGTTATTTCAATTTGTCCAAATAATAACGTCAATATTTGGATGAAAATTGATACCTGGGAGTGTTTTTTGACCTGGGAAATTTGATTTTGATGTCAATATGACTCCTACTTGTAGAAGGCGCCACCTACATATTTTTTAACTGCTTTGAAGGCTAATAACTTTCCGTCCGTACTTGTATAAAACTAGTAAAAAAATATACATTTACGACGTTTTTTTTACGTAAAAAAGGTCTCTTGATAAAAGTCGCTACGAGTAATGGTTCTCAAGATATTTTGAATCTAAATTATCAATATACCTGTCATCATTGACATTAATCAAATATGTTGACTAAATAGTTATTAGACTGAAATGATAAATTTAAAATGTTTTGGTGCCAAATGTTCAACAAAAACTGTTTTATCATCATTTTTTCGAAGGAAAATTTATGATTTAATTAAAAAAATAAGTTCCCAAATTTATCATTTCGGTCAAATAACTATCTACTCAACATGTTTAATTTTTGTCAGTGACATGTATTAACTATTTTCATTCTAAATATCTTGACTACGATTGCTCGTGGCGATTTTTACCAAGAGATCTTTTTTACGTAAAAAACGTCGTGAATGTTTTTTTTTTGCTCAGTAGTTTTATAAAAGTACGGGCGAAAACTTATTACACTTCAAACTAGTATATATATGTAGGTAGCTCCCTCTACACGTAAGAGTCATATTGACGTCGAAATCAAATTTCTAATGTCAAAAAAAACCCTAGGTACCAATTTTCATCCAAATATCGACATTACTTCTACACCCCGTATCTCCGAAACTAAGCGTTTTAGAACATACATTTATACGAACTTTTTTACTTATTTTTATCTGCAGAATATACAGTCAAACTTTCCGGAATACAGTTCGGACCACCCTGTATAATATTTATCCAACTTCTGTAATATTTAATTTTTTAGACGTATAAAATATTAATGGGTAAAGTTTTGACATGGAATACTTTTGCATTATGCCGTTAATCGCAAAAGTTTATAGGAGGTCACAAGACCAACTTGGACGAAAACAAGAACACTAACAAGGTTGTTAGTTAGGGTAAGATGGCACTGGTTCTCGGCGCATCCTTATAATATTATAAATTAGGTCAAAAAAAGTTAAGTTTTTCTTTGAAGTAATGATAGGCAAAGAACATGCAAAGGAAAAAGTCACCTAAATGATGATGTACTTAACAAATGAGTTGTTAATCAGTTGTCTTCTTCAACTGATTAACAACTTGTAGTGTTTTTATTTCTTTTCTTAAAAATTTAAATTAAATATTTAGTTTTTTATGATTTTTTCTAACGCCATCTATTCGCTACATGTCGAACTTGCCAAACTTCATACATATATTATACAGTTCACTTTTCTCGGTCATTTGACATGGTGATGTCGCTTGTCATTCTATCTTCTCTCTGCTATCTTCTATTTCCGTTTTTACAAGATGAAAAACAAGAAGTAGGCTTTTCTTTCTTTTTTCTGGGAGATCGGATCTGTTAGAGACGCGTTGTTCGGTGTCCATACGATTCTTTCAGTAAAAAGCACTCTGAATCCGCTTTTTAACTGTAATTGCATGGGTATCCGATCTGGAGATTTGAAGACCTTTTTGAAGTATGCAGTTCAGAGAGTATAGTTCGTATTTTGTTGGTTTTTCTTGGAATATATCACCATAAGTGTATCCGCCATTTTGCATCACCATAACTAACTAAATTTTATTTCAGTTATTCCCGTTTTTTTATTTGTTTTGAAGGTTTTGATTAATATTTAATTACTGGTTTGAATATATTTTGGTTTATGTAAAGCTGTATTTCAGACCGTAAGTTGTTTTTTTGGTTAAGTATCTGTTCTGAGAACTATCTTTTATTTATAGAGTAATTATACGGACATAAGTAATTATTAGGACCTTAGTAATTGTATGGATATAAGTATTTACATGACCACAGTAATCCCATGGACACAGTAATTGTATGCCGCTTAAATTTCACCCACTTTCATTTTGTATGGACCTTAAGACAGCATTCATGACCTTACGTTTGTTCTTCTACTGATATCGAAGACTCCTGCTGCCATAGTCATCTGCTTCCACTTCTGTTAGTCTAGAGACTACCTATCTACCTGTTTACAACATCATAAGGAACTATACAGATAAGTCCTAATTTCGATACACAAGGTACTCCTGTATTTTACAATTTTTGAGACAACGCAACGGTTCTCTGTAAATTATGCAACGAATCTCTGTAAATTATTATTATTTATCCCATATATTATAGTCAAAAATTACCTTTCAGTTAACGTTATAAGTTATAATTTGATTCAAACAGTATACTTTTACTTTGTTATGATATTTTATATGAAAATTACTATACGTATTCATTCTTAAAGGTTTTTGTACACGACATGTTTCGAAACATCATCGTATTGATACATATATAAATTTCACCTGTTTTTATATTAAGTAATATAGTTACAATTACTACAAAGAAGAATACAGTTACTGAATTCGAATTTATTTAAAATAACTTACAGTTTTATTGGGATCATTGAAACTAACTGGTACTTGTGTTCGTTTTTTAAATAAATGTTTTATGTAGGATAGTTATCTCTGACTTTTATTCTTGATAAACATAATAGACCCATATTGCTGTTGATTACTTTAATCTAGCTATTTTGTGATAAAATATTCTTCATTTTGGTTTCTTACTTTACCTCTTTCATACACAAAGTAAGTGGCGCCCTTTTTACTGTCTTTGACAACAATACATAAAATCAATCTTAAAATCATAAAATCAATCTTAACATCAATATTAAAATCTTTGCAACCTAAATATTATCATTTTTTATATTTATATTTAATAACCTTAGAAAGTCACCACAAGCCAGAAGCCTTACCTACGAACCCAGCTCTCCTCTAACCCTGAGCAACGGATACTTTTTTCTTTCTGTTTGGGTAATGACAGAAAAGTCGTCACAAACTCTTTTGTGTATTTAATTATTGTGATATTTTTATAAATTAAACTTTTAACCACTGGTTTCTTTAAGACGTGTACTCTTAGTTTAGAAAATAACAATTCACATTTCAATACATGCAATCATAGAAACGATAATATAAGATATTGACAAACTTAAGATGCGTTAAGGTGTAACGCGACTTCGTCCGCGTTACACTTCGAAGCGTCCTTGCATTTCGTTAGGGTTACTAGACGTCCAGATTAATCCGGACCTTTATCCGGACATGCCGGATTTTCACTACAACCCGTTGGGTCCGGGCGGATTTTTCATAAGTTTCCGGTTTTAATGTTCTCTTTTTAGAAATGTCGCAATGATGCAAAATAATATATTACTTTTAATAAATTTAGTTAAAAAATCGTTGATAAATTCAGCAGTGTAAATTAATTGTTTTATTTCGTAAGTTTTAAGTTTTGAAAGTTATAAATGTATTTTTTTTCAAATGTCACAAAAGTATCTTATTATTTTTTTGACACGTGATTGACAACATAAAATAGCTATTTATGTAACAAGTTGCGAAATGAATGTGTTTTAAGCACGGGATGCAAAATTGGACAATGCGTCGAGTTGATTTTTTAAAATGTTCTGGTAATCGTTTTCTAAGTTTCTAAGTTTTATGTTTAATGACAAAGTTCTGTCAGGTTCAAACGTCGCCGTATTTCCTACAAAGTTTTGTGAGAAAATGAGTGATAATGACGAGTCTTTGGATATTTAACAAGCTGCTGAAACTGCGCTACCCACGTTAGTGTCCGAGCAGTCCAAAAACTTATACGAGACCACCTACAACTTTGAAATCTGGGTCAAAGAAAAACATGTTGAGAATTTCACAGAAAAGGTATTGCTAGCCTATTTCCTGAAGTTATCCACTACCTTAAAGCCGTTAACTCTGTGGAGTAAATAATCGATGCTCCGCACCATGATTTACCTGAACAGAAACGTAGATATTAGCAAATTCACAAACCTTATTGCATTTTTAAAAAGAAAAGCTTCCGGATATCAGGCAAAGAAATCAAAAGTATTTACCAAACTGGAAATAGAACGCTTTATGAAAGAAGCTGATGACAAAGAATTCCTGTTGTCTTAATCTTTGGAGTATTTGGAGCATGTAGAAGGGAAGAAATCACGTTTCTGACCGTAGATGCCATTAAAGATTGTCAGCCAGTGGTGTGAAGATTCCGAATACAAAAACTCATTTTCCAAGAGTGTTTAAGTTTACGATTACTGAGGGACCAATAGATGGTATCAATTTCTTACATGCATTTCGTAAGAACGCAAAACTTCGACCACGCAATGTGACACATCAGCGATTTTTCTTGACGTATCGAAAAAACCAATGCTGTACCCAGTTGGAATCAATACAATTGGAGGTATGCCAAAAGAGATAGCGGAATTTCTTGGACTCTCAAACGCCATTGAATACACTGGTCATTGTTTCCGGCGCAGCTCTGCAGCAATGCTGGCAGATTCAGGAGCGGACATAACAGTTTTAAAGCGACATGGAGGCTGGCGATCAAGCTCGGTTGCTGAAGGTTACATTGAAAATTCAATTAAACCGAAATAGCAAAAAGAATCATGGGACAGAAATATACGCCAAATAAGAAATTAAAAGCAGTTCGCTTAGAAGCAGAAGCTACCAGCATTGCCAGTACAAAAAATTTACTTATTCCGACTCCTACAACTTGCATTTCTCTTAGAGACTAAAAGTTGGATGCCTCTTGTATTCACTTTAATAATTTGGTAACAGTTGCATATACGGTCTTCGGCTATTTTTGTATTATATGGAAAAAAAATTATATACTCACATTCTATTGACCTTAGAGATTGTAAATATGCTGGGGGAGAAGAGAAATTGTGTTTCTTTAAGTATTTTTTCAACCAAACAAACTTACGGGACCGGGGAGCAAATAGGGGTGCTAGGCGGGGTAAAAGCGTACAAACTGGTAAAACATGACATACAAATATAGAAAAATCGCATTTTCCATTTAAAAAAAACTATCCACAGATCATATAAACTATCCAAAATGAAAATCGCAATCTCCAAAATGAAGTTTGCTCGTGTATTCTGTGGATTCCGCTCTCAAGAGCCCAAGACCGTCTTGGCGTCTCGAGACGCAACTATAAATACGGGCCTAAGGTTTGCAGAACTTCAGTATTTGCCATAAAATAGCGAGCAATTTATTATAGAACCATATAAATTATATATCACTGCAATCACAAAACTTCAATCTATTTCCGTATTGTAACGGAATTAGTTAAAATTATATTTTCGAGAAAATTTAGTAGGAATATTTTGTTGATGTTTGACCATCAAAATTTTAAAAATAAAGAAGTTGCCTAAAAATGTGCTACAATAATACGGATATAGTATAATCCTTTATCTTTAATTTCCTTCTTCATTTGTGTAAAAATACCTAGCCAGTTTTACATAAAACGTTAAATACCGAACGCTTATTTTGCTACTTTTTCGAACTAGTGAAATGGACTCTTAAGAGGTTCGCGAGTAAATATTCTATGAAATATTTTAAACAAGCTTTATGCACGACAAAACTTAATTCTTTATTACTTAGGCTACATCGTAACTTTAATTCGCTTAAAACGTAATGTTTGCAATAAGAACACTTTTATGCCGTGCAGTAGATCACAAGTGTTTATGCGAGGCAACAAGAATAATTAGCATGGAAATATGCATCCAGAGGAGGCTATTAATTAGTGCAAAAGTACGTGGGCGTCTTGTCGGCGTGCTCTCGTTGTTTATTAAAACGATTATGTTCTCGCGAAGCGGAGACATTTTCTTGCTGCGAAAAAGAAAGAAAAGTAAGAATAACAAGGGAATCAGAGTGTAAGAACGATTTAAAGTATCTTTGTAAATTTGTAAATTAATTGCAAATTAATTTGTTTGCTTCGAAGGGTTTTTTAATTAAAGATAGTTTGCCTGTTTTCTGTTAACTAAATTTAATCTATTCGATTTTTATGTTTTTATTGTTGTTGATTGTTATTGATAGAATTTTTATTAACATCATATTTTTTGCTGTTTAAAGATGTTAAAGAAGCGCAAAATTTATTTAGTTCAATGCTTAGGATAGGGCGATAGGGTGATAATAGTTGTCGGAAAATGTGATACTTCAACAACAGCAACAAATACGACGTTAATTAAAATTCATATATCCATCTATCAAAGAATGAAATCGAAATTATATTACCATAGAAACGCCTTTTGGTATTTAGGATATTAGGAAAGAGTTCAACCACATTTTCGTTTTTTTTTACTTTTCTTTAAAATGGTATGGAAATTTGGAAAAGTATACCTAAACGAGATTAACCATTTTAATACAAGCAAAAAGCTTTATGAAGAATGCATTTTTCTCAAAATGTCAAAAATAAAAACGTTTTTTTCCTCTTGTAAAGACAATCCGGGGACAGAAGATCGGTCCATTGTGGATGAACATAATGAACTTTCATATTGACTACAGCACTGGGCAGTAGTACCATGTAGTACAGCACGTGCTAAATCATCTCGTCTTCCTGTTTACCTTACTTGTAAGGTATATTTGATGTCAATTAAACTTTTAGTTACGTAATCGAGGGCGCAATTTTTAAATTCATTGTTACCAACCGTGGAGATATTCGGCGGCGGGCTGACTAAGTGGAATTTAAATTTCGCGCTGGGGATTCAGGTGGTAGCTCTGCTGTAAAAAATGTCAAGTTGCCGCATTTATTTATTTATTTCCTAACATTGTCATTAATTTTGACACTTTAGTTTTGTATTACGAGTTTTTGGTTGAAATAAATAGTGTTGTGATGCATTAAGCTTAAAAATGTTTACTAGTAGACCTTGCAGTCGAACATTATTCTTTTTAGAACTTCTTTTAGTGCGAAGTGGTACAAGATAGCTTAATAGCCGTAAAAAACTCATCGCAACTTTATTAGAATATTTTGCACGGGAAAGAGGTAGTAATGGCCCTTTATGTTCCTTAAATGCTGTTAAGGGGGTGAGTTTTGATGATATAATAATAACTGTTTATATATTTATAATTAATTTATTCTTGTTTCCTAAAATACACACACCGGAAAAATCTAGGGATATCATTTTATTAAAATTAAAAATAAATGTTTTGAATAAACAACCACATATTTATAGGCCGATTTTCTTTCTACTTCGATTGAAACGAAGTAGTCACACTAGTTATTTCTAAATTTGGGATATTTGCAGAAGTGTTTGTGCATTTTTTGTCAAATGTATAAAAAGCACCTAGCATCAATTGTTCGAATTTAACCTGTACTGGCTATGTTTTTATGATAACTGCCCAGAATTCATTCAAATAACTCTGTTTAGTATTAAACAACATTATGGAGCGTAGACATCTTAACAGAGACGAAATGCTAAGGGCCATGGGTATGCTCGAAGCTGGAATGCGCCAAATCGACGTAGCTAGAGCATTAAATATAACGCAAAGTGTAATATCGCGATTAAGTGCACGCTACCGTGAAAGTGGTGATGTTGCTGAAAGGCACACAGGGCGACATCGCATTACTACCCCTCAGCAAGATCATTTTTTTACAATTAAATGCTCGACGCCGACCGACTCTTACAGCGCCAGAGCTTAGTTTAATTCTCCAGGAAACACATAATGTAACCGTTAGTCATGACACTGTTCGCAATAGATTAAGAGAGGTCAACTTAAGAAGCAGACGCCCCTGTAGAGAATGAACAATGGGTCAATGTTCTCTCCACGGATAAGTTACGCTTTGGAATTCATCCGGATTCGAGAAAGCTTAGGGTATGGAGAGAACCGGGAAATCTTATTCGGTTGGATCATGTTCAGGAAGTGCACCCTTATCAAGGTGGAACAGTTATGGTCTGGGGAGGAGTCCAGTTAGGCAGAAAAACCGATCTCGTTTTTCTTGAAAGGTTTCTAGCAGGAATCACATATCGTGATTTAATTCTTGAGCCTGTCGTGTTGCCATATGCCAATGATTTTGGGAGAAACTTCATTCTCATGCATGACAATGCACGGCCTCATACAGCCGGAGTGGTAAGTGAGTTTATCAATGCTCATCAATTAAACATCTTACCCTGGCCGGCACAATATTCTGACCTCAATCCCATGGAACACGTATGGGACGCGGTCCAAAGAAGAATTTTGAGAATGGGTATGCCTCGTGAAACTTTTAGGGATCTGGTTCGGGCCGTGAATGCAGCGTGGCAGGCTGTACCTCAAGTAGTGATGGGCAAAACCGTTATTTTTAGATAACAGTTGAAACTGTTATAGTTATTTATAAAAAACAGCTTTAAATAACAGCTTAAAAATAACAGGTTTCTTTATTTTACTGCTAAATATCTGAAAGAGTATGAGACGGTCACCGCCAGGCGTAATAACGCAGTTGCAAGTTGCAACAATGACGTGCTCGGTGGTAGTATTTCCAGGGTGTCAAAACATTTCTAAATATCGATTGTTATCTAAAATACCTCTCTAAAAACTTTGTTGCTTACAAATAAGCGCTGTTTACAAATTGCGATATAAAAAAAGCCAAAATTCCGCCACTCGTCTATACCTACACATTGCGATCTACCTACGCCCTGCCCCTCGATCCGCGTAGATCCTGAATTGCGTAGCAGTGTACAGGGTGCATATCACTCGACGGGCGAGAAGCTCTTAGTTATGATTTTACCATTTGCGGTAAAAAATAGCAATATAAGAAAATGTGTAGTATATTCTTCATAAGTAAACCAACTACACACTAGAGTTCGAATTAATTTTACACTTAAACTAGCGTGTACCCGCGACTTTGTTCGCGTCGAATTAATAATTTCAAATGGTGATTATAAAGCAAAACAAGAATTTCCATTAACATACAAACTGGATAAAATTTTCTCACATTTGCCAAAAATAAGCTTTCTAACGTCGAGCAGTTTAAGCAGAATCGTGGTTAATCAATTACTCAACTTTTTGGAACACCCTGTATGATTTTTTAAAAAAATTCAAAATATGTAAAAAAACAAAATAAATTATGCGTGTCCAGGCGTTTTCCCGAAAGACTAACCGTTTTTTAAATAACAAATATTGTAATATTTGAGGGGCGTTTTCACCCTGTTGGAATTTGACATTCGAGAAACCCCTCCTTATCGAACCTCAACCCCACAGTCAATCCGTTTGCAAAAAATCAGCTTTAAACGCCCAGCAGTTTAAGCAGAATATTACTCAATGGTCATATTTTATGAAACACCCTGTATATATTTTTAAAAATCTTAAAATATGTAAAACAACATAATAAAATATACGTGTTTTAAGAGTTTTTCCGAAAAACTCACCGGTTTTTAAATAAAAAATATTCTAATATTTGAGAGTAGTTTCACCCCCTTAGAATTCGAGTTTCGAAAAATCCTTTCTTATCGAACCTCTACACACTAAAGTCAATCCGTTTTCCAAAAATCAGCTTTTTACGTCAAGGGCTTTAAGCAGGATCGTGATTAATCAATGACCAGATTTTTCAAACACCCTGTATACATTTTTAAAAAATCTTAAATTTTTCTGAAAATTTT
This sequence comes from Sitophilus oryzae, assembly GCF_002938485.1. Taxonomy (NCBI): domain Eukaryota; kingdom Metazoa; phylum Arthropoda; class Insecta; order Coleoptera; family Curculionidae; genus Sitophilus; species Sitophilus oryzae. The sequence continues at coordinate 606,751 of NW_022146946.1, read as the reverse complement.
TCAGAATAAATAAATACCTAAATATTGAAACTTAATAAGTAAGTACTGAAACATACAGCGCCATAATATCTCGACCTCCGTCCGTTATGCTCGTAACAGGTTGAAACAGAATGTATCTAAAACAACTGATGCGTTATTCCCCAACCTGTTTCGAACCTCCATCGACAATCGACCGATGCAGCAGCGTTCCTTTCCCACACCGATTATCTCGACCGCCGCCCTGTTATGCTCGTAACAGGTTGAAAAACAACATATCTAAAATGACTGCTTCTCCAACCCGTTGCGAGCCTCCATCGACAATCGACCGATGCAGCAGCGTTCCTTTCCCACACCTGTTATCTCCACCGCCAGGCGTTATGCCCGCAACTGTTTCAAAAAACCTGCTTCTTTTATATCCTATTATTTTTAAGCTGTTGTAAATACGACCATCGACGGTATCGACCGAAGCAGCTACGTTCGCCGTAGCGCTTTCCCCACCCGTTGTCCGTTGTCTCGCCGCCTGTATCGATGGTTGACGAAATAACATGTTTTCCATCCATACTAGTTGTTTTTTGGAATTGCTTCGAGCAGCATAGAATTTCGTGGTGATGCAGAGCGCCGACTTCGTTTTTCGTTTCACGAGCGGCCGATCTCTACGTGTCGTTATTTTATATCTGTTATTTTTTAGAAGTAGTAACGGTTGCGTTATGTTATTTATAAATAATTGTTATAAAATAACAGATAGTTAAATAACAACCCATCACTAACCTCAAGAAGAGATCGACAACCTGATCAGGAGCATGGAGAGACGATGTAGGGCTGTAATGAAAAATAGAGGAGGCCATACCGTTTATTAAGTAAAAATGGTTTTATCTTTTTTTAATTCACAATTTAGAATTAAAAAAAATGTGTGTATTTTTTTGAGTTCAATAAAAATTAAGGTAAATTTGAAAAATTCGGTAAATTTCGCATTTTTATTTCCAATACGTCCTGTAAACTATTTGTTTATTTTAATTTTATTATATCAGAAATGCAAATAATAAAATTACTGACGATGGCTGGATAAAATTATAATATCCCTAGACTTTTCCGGTGTGTGTATTTTGATTAAAAGAAAATATGGGGAAGTAGGTGAATGCTGTGCCGGTCAAGCTTAATCACGTGACTAAAAGTTTATTTGATATGAGCTATAGATGGACCGTTTAACTACAATACACTCTAAAGGTGTAGCGTAATTACATTATGTTCATAATTATTTTTTTTTTCATAACAAGGGGCCTGTTCTCTGCCGGAAACACTGCGACCTGTGAGGCCTATTGTGTTTGTCCCCTTTCTATATCTGCACCCATTCTCCTATCACTGTGCCCTGCACTAACTTATGCAGGTCCTTGATAGGATGGAAGCATAGTTTCTCCGATTCTAGTCTAGCTTTCCCAAATAAAAAGTGTCGCTTGCGATCCAAAGCCTCGCAACTCGCAATGACATATTATGTGCTCCGCTGTTTCAGGATCTTTATCGCAGAGTCTGCAGCAAAGACTTTCTTGATACAGGTTGAGCTTGTTCAGGTAACACTTGACAGCCATGTGTCCTGTCAAGAGGCCTGTTATAGTCATAATTAATTTAATTCTTACCAGAATATTTTTAATAAGTTCAAATTCTTTCTTTGCAGAGTGGAACAACGTATCGGGTCACGACGGTGTAAAGCGCCAGCTGTCCGTGTCCAGCGACAGCAAGTTGCTGGACGAGGACATCAGGGAAGAAACCAAGGTGATCCTGAGGCCGAGAAAGCCACCCCGGCCCAAGTCCGAGGTGCTGCTCAACCAGCAGGGTAGCGACAATCGCAGGACCAAGCGTTACTCTGCTTTCGGGGTATGTTGTCTTTTATTTAGCCGTAACTTTTTAAGCGTTAAGGAGGGTCCACATTTAGTAACATGTTATATAACATTGCTATTTAACAAGCTACATATCACACATTAAAGAACCGGGAGCCGTCCACATTATAGTTTTCGTAATCATGAATCGTTTTGGCAAGAAAGATGTTCTGCACGCAGCAGTGGCGTGCGTAATTATTTTTGAAGAATGAGAAAAAAAAGTCGTGAAAAAAGCGGTTTTGAGTCCGCCATAGCCTACAAGCAAAATCTAGATATAGTTGAACTCAATTAGCTTACCTTTTTAATACCTGCCTGGGCTGTCTCTCGTGGTGTGTTTCTGTTACGCACAATACTCGAATTCGGGTAATGCCCGAAAAAAATGCACAGAACTAGTTTTGAGCAAAAAATATTTCCCAAACCCAAAATTGTACATTTAAACGGGTATTGCGCATTACAAAATAGTCAAAACTAGTATTGTGCATTTAGAATTGTGCAAAACTAGTTTGGTGCATTTCAAAATTTCCAATACTAGTTTTGCTTATCCTAATTGATCAATAACGCCCTAACACAAAGGATGGATTGTTTATGAATGTTTTTGATTCAGTGATTAAACTGACAATAAAATACTTAAAAAAATAAAACTTTATTTATAAATATTTTATAAATGGATAAATACATAATAATATAGGTACCTTATGAATATTTATTCAGTAGCATTATATTGTTTATTTGAACAGGAACTTGAATGGTGGCACTTAGAGTTGCAAATAACATTATTTTTTCTATTACTAACGCTCTATTAATACATTTTTTTATACACATGCATGAAATAAAACTAGTAGATCCGGATATATCTGAAGATGCAGTTCTAAGTGATATTTCCGTTTTATCGCCAACATTGTTTGTCAATAAAAAAATGATTATCAGCTAATTGAAACTCATTTATACAATAAAGTTTTTGTAAAACTTCAGTCTTTGTTGCTAATTTGTGAAACCCATCATCGGCCGATTGTACAAGTCAATATCGTTAAGTATTGGTTTTTCGACATAAAGTTATGTTTCTGTATTTTAGCCATCATCAATCGACTTACCTACTTGAATTTCGAACTCGGGTTCCATTTTTTCCTGCATTTTTATATTTTATTTTACCAAGTATTGCGTATTTCCACCCACAACAAAATCAAAATAAGAATCCTTTAAAACCTAAACAAACTACTAACCCTACTTTTTGCCGTCTTATTTAAAGAAAACGAGCAAAACTAGTATTGGTCATTTTGAACTGCACCAAACTAGTTTTGCACAATTTAAAATGCACAATACTAGTTTTAGCTATTTTGTAATGCGCAATACATGTTTAAATGTACAATTTCGGGTTTGGGAAATATTTTTTGCTCAAAACTAGTTCTGTGCATTTTTTTCGGGCATTACCCGAATTCGAGTATTGTGCGTAATATTTCTATCTTTTAAAAACATTAATAACTTAAAAGCAAACCATTTTGAATTATCCACTTCATCTAAACCAGTACCCGATTTGCATTTCTTTTGTTCCCTCTGGAACTGGCCTATTAGATAACGCATTTTTTCTCAACTTATTCTCTTTCCAAATATATACTTTTTGCAATTTTTAACCATGCGTCATGCTTTTTTTTATTTCACTTTAAATGAGGGACGGGATATCCGTAGTCTATAACACTGTATGATCTCTATACAACTTAATTAGTTGACAAGTCTGTTCTTGGCTCTACTCCATTAATAATATAAGAACCATACGATCGAAAAAAAAAATGGCGTCAGCGATGGCTATGAAATCAAGATCGCTGTCATTCTATATGAAAATATATAATATTTATGGAAATATATAATATGGATATAGGGAATGTCATCGATCGTCATGTCCCAGCCAACTGGACGGGAGGCCGAACGGACGCAGTTTTTTCAATCATACGGTATTATTGACCAGTAAATACACAAACCAATATCAGCTCACCACACTAAGATTCTGTCGCGTACGCCCCTGGGCCTACAGGCAATATGAGCGGCTAAACTAGAAATTTAGCAAGTCTGGACGCGATGTTTCATGTTACAATAGCAGTGTTGCGCAACATCTTTTGATCTTTACCAATTACAAATGGATAACATCTAGCAAGTTATATAGCAGCGAAATTTGCTAAATATGAACATGTTATATTACTTAGCAGTGTTATATAGCAAGTGTGGACCGTCCTTTAGCCACTGTAGTGCTTACAGCCCGCTAAATAGAGAATGATATGCGAACTTATTGCGCACCTCCGTTGATGCGCAATAGAGAATCGTTATTGACAAAGGTTTAGTTTGGATTTTCTGTTTTGGTTTTGTTTTTCAATTTACCTATGGTTTGAAGAGTAGAGAGGGCATAAGCAGAAGCACTTTTTTCTACACAAAGTTTAATAAAATCGGTTCATCTACAAAACAGGATATATCAACATTTGAAAGTAAAAAATGCTTAAACATCCCCCACCACTTTTTTTACAAAATAGAGAAAAATCGGGTGAAGCAAAAAAATGCAAATGTGCAAAACATTTTTGCACTTTTTTGCACTAAAACCATTCATCGGGTATAGTACGATTTGCTTGTGATTGGTGGATAAGAGCTAGCGACGTTTTCGAGAGATAATTTTAAGAAAGTTAATTCTTGTAATGAAGTTCATAAATTTTGGGGCTCATTTCTGGGACACCCCGTATACTGTACTTAAATAATAGGGACTTTTTCTGTAAACAAGGTTAGGCAATGTATTTTATTGTTAACTCATTATGGTAATGAACTTAATATTTTTTTCCTGATGGTGCTAGCCACAAAATAGAAATCATTAAGTTGATTTCTATTTTGTGGTGCTAGCTCTTGTACTATTATATTTTTATTAAGGTTAGATTAAATTTATCAAAAACGTGTCGAAACGTCCGTTTTCGTACGATCTTTCTCCGTTGACGGGCTGGAGTAAAAAATTTACGGATGAAAAGTGGCGCGAAAACGTTAGAACCAATCAGGACCATCGCACAGTGCATAGATTATATAGGATGACGGGACAAAAATCATAGCGCTATTACTATGCATCCGATTTTGTTGAAATTTAGTACCCAAAGGTTTTTGAGGTTGAAGATCAAGAATTTGAGGCCAAAATTAAGGTCAGAAAATTCTGGATATTTTTTATTTCCATAATTTTGAAAATAAATAAAATAAAATGTAATATCTAATATAAAACCATAAAGGATATATTTTCAGACAATATATAATATTTTAAACTAACTCAAAATGCCTTATTGGGAAGTTTTTAAACTAATAATTTAGGAAAATCTGGTGATCATTTTTGAAAAAATTAATCTAAAGATTATTTTATTTTTAAAGTTATAAAACAAGACCCTTTCCTAAGAAAAAAATAAATAAGACAAAAAAATCCACGTACAGGGTGATTCATCATAATTGAACCTCCCTTTAACTCGTTTATTTCGCCTCGCACTAAAAAGTGATTTTCCGATTTTTCTCATTTTACACTCAGAAGACAGTCGCTGACAAACCCTGAAAGAATCAGCTTGTCCGGATTTTTTTTATTTTCGTGCTCTATACGGCCATACAATTTTACTGGATAATGGGGTTTAAAAATAATATGTAGTACGCCATTTTGTGGTGGTGGCCATTTTGAAGATACTGAATACATATAGGTACCTAACTAATTGAATTGTTATCAAAACTAAAGGTGTGTACCAAATTTTGTATCAGTGGGTCGACAACAAGTTGGTGAAAATTGAATGACTAGAAAAAAAAATAGATAAAACCGTTTATAAAAAAGTAAAGAGCAAGTAGGAGCAGACAAACTCTACATGATATGAATTCTAAGTATTTACTTAGAAGGCGACAAGAAAACGCTTAAACTTGTTAGGCGACAAGAAAACGCTTAAACTACAAAGTGATATTTCATGATTTTTTTTAAATCCAATTTATAAATAGATAACCAAAAAATTTGTATTGATTTAGGATGGCATGTTAAGCATAGGAAAAAAATACAAGTAAGCCAGCACCCAAAGCAAATATATGTTTTAAAGTACACACCTTGATCTATGTCCTCCATAATTTCCAGGGGGTTAATTGCAAACCTTTCCACTTTTTAAGCGCACTTCCACGCACAAACAATAAGTTTCGCGGGTGATAAGAAATGAACCGCAACAAAAACCGGTTTTTTATGTTTTTTATAATTTCAGTTGTATTATAAATCATCGATTACGCACTTTTTTTGCATGAAATTGAAACTTGCTTTCTTTATTTTTGGGCATTGTTCGATGCACTGTGCATCGTATCAACAGATAACGGACACATGAAAATCAAGCTTTGGTGCTTTTTATTTTGCAACCTATAATACCTGTCGATATTATGATATTAAATTGTTTAATCCAATTGTCTATTGTATAATATTATTGTTGCTTTAGAAATCGGGTTCAAAAAAAGCTTAAAATTTCTGTTTTCATAGAACAAAAAAACTAAATCAAAATCATATGGAATCCTATTTACTAAAATTTTTTAGTAACAATATTTTTATATCTATAAAAACATGTTAGACGTTTTATTTTATACGAAACCTTTATTTATCAAATCTTAAAAATACCTCCACGCTTGCAATAAAATTTAAAGAAATCAGTAAAGTGAAAAATCGCAGTTGTCACAAACCAGGAATCCTATTCAGAAATATATATTTTTAGCGATATATAAGAGATTCGAACGTTGTTGTCTTCTTTTGTGATATATATTTCAATGAAATTCGCAAGATTATTGTTCCATTCTTCATATTTTTTTTTATCATTTTATGCTCCAGTTCAATCTTTGTTAAAGTTATTGACGTTTTTCTTATATTTTGAACTGGTTGTTAGCCTTTTGCACTGATTTAGATCTATTTATTAGTCAAACAAATTTGAATTTTGGTTATTTCTGGTGTATGAGTTTCTTCTCGCACTAAAATTAATCTATTAGAAGTTCTGCTGTTATTTTAAGGTTGAATTTAAATTATCCTTTAATATATACGCATAGAAACCCTTGTATCGCATGCAAATTTCAGGAGCCTTCAAAGATGCGGGTTAAAAGATGCGTCCAAACTGTACAAAACATGGGATTGATTCACAAAGGGAGGCGGTCTCGCCGGTCTTTTGTCTCGATTGCCCCCCTGGGAAGCTCTCTAGGGGCTCCGGTATTTACTTTCGAGTCTAATTAAAGGAAAAGGGAGCAGAAGGATGCGTTTCAAGGTTTTAAACGAGATAGCGGTTTCGATTACAAACGAGCTTTTAACGCAAATTTTACTTTTCGCGAATAATAAAGAAGCATCAATGCGGCTAACGGTCAGCTTTAATAGAGATGATTTTTTTTAAATTCTAGTGCTTTAATCGTGAACTAAAAGGTTAATTATTTAAATGTTAAAAGAATCCAATTAAAATAAATAAATTACAGTTGGGGGTTAGAACTTTTGGTGTAATAACATTACAATAAAACACTAAGTTACCACAAGACACTAAAACACTTCAATTTTAGCTTTTAACACTGGACGCGCGTTTCGCTAACAATGCTAACATAATCTTCTTATCACGCCCTCTCCTGCCGAAGGTTGGCGATCCAAATGGCAATTGTGGCTTTGGAAACTGCAGCCCGGAAGATTTCCACAGACGAGCGTTCAAACCATCTCCTTAAATCTTTTAGCCATGAGTTCTGGCGTCTTCCTACTGATCTTTTCCCTTGCACTTTGCCCTCTATTATGAAGCGCAGTATTTCGTATCTATCACCTCTCATCACATGACCCAGGTATTGCATTTATCTTTCCTTGATGGTGTTCAGTATCGCTTTTTGTTTCTGCATGCGCTGTTACATGCACTTCATCGTTGGTGATTCTTTGTACCCTTGATATTCGCAGCATCCGTCTGTACACATAGATTTCGAAGGCTTCTATTCTCTTTTCGGTCTGTGAATCCAGTGTCCAGCTCTCACATCCATAGAGTAACACAGAGAAGACGTAGCATCTGGCCATTCGAGTTCGGAGTTCCGCACTGAGGTCTCGTCTTGTAAAAAATGATTTCATACTCACGAAGATTTTTCTCGCTTGCTCGATTCCTGAAAATATTTCTCTTTTCGGGTCGCAGTGACTATTGATGTTTGTTCCTAAATACTTTATTGAGGTCACTTCTTCGAGTGTTTGTCCCTTGCCACACAGATGTACATCCGCACAGATAGATTTGTATATCTTCCGATGTTGACTGCTTCATCTCAACTACCGCCGTTTGATACCAATAAAGTTCTGATATGAAACGTAGGTCTTGTTCGTCAACTCCGGTTGTTCTTAGAATTTTGATCATCCTCTGATGATTAACACAGTCGAACGCCTTACGATAGTCTATGACGCATGCAAATACATTCACATTCATGTCTCTACACCTCTGTGTCATTACATTTAGGGAGTAGAGTGCTTCACGCGTTCCGAACTGTTTTAATTTTTTGTTTTTTTGCAGCTGTCGGTAATAGCAATCAAAATACGCCGTAGGCTTAGATTTAGCTTAGGTTAGGTTAGGTTGCTGGGGTTTGGGATCATGTTTGATCCCTCACTCGGAAGCCTTGGGTCCATTGCGATATCCCTATATTGTTGTACCAAACCTTCTTCTCATTCTTTCTTTGCGTTAAAGCCCTTCCAGCTCTTTGCAAGGTTCCCAATGTCCTGATGTTGGCTTCTGCTGCTTCCTATATTCTCTCCTAAAAACCTTGTCCTAAAGTTTTAAAGTGTCCGTCGCGTAGGTATTCCAGTGCCGGACAGTGGCACAGCAGGTGCTCTATGGTTTCTTCTTCCTCTCCGCATTCTCTGCAGTAGTCGTCGTTGGAAATCTGTGGACGAAAAGCAGAGCTACGGTACAGTATTATTTATCCGCTGTGCTGTAAGCGACTATTAGCGCGCAACGGCGCAGAGCCAAACTAAATTTCGGAGAGGCTGACGGTAACGCTAGCTACCCGATATCTATCTACCGGATGACTATCTCGGACATGTTTTGTGCCACGAAATCGCTCATAAGGTTGCGCATCTTCTTATTTCTTCAATCAACGAAACTAGTTTATAAATACAACGTAATTTTTTTCTCTTATGTATTTTGATTTCTATATCTAGTCGTTTTCCCCAATGTTAATTGAGCAAATGAATTAAAATGGCTGCTTAAGTAATATGAAGCCTCTTATGAGGCCTCTTTTACGAATGGCTGCTTACCTTACGCATTGATTCACCGTTGGCGTGTTTCTTTTTCCATAGAACGCAATATTTATTTAATCGAGGCGTCCACTATATCGACCCCCGTTAGATAGGTCTGGCCGTTGTAGCCGTAATCAGTTAATGGAGAAGTAATTTGCCTAATTAGGTAAACCCGTATAGATACAAGAACATTATTTTTCAATAAGAATTACAGGTCTTGTAAGCAGTACGACGCAAAGGAAGGCTTTTTAGCTTGCATAAGATAATGCGATCTTTTTGTATTTAAGTATTTTGTCATGTAATGTGGCCATTTTGCGTCTTTAAATAGAATGAGGTATGCTTAAAAAGGGCGATATCTAAATTGCCTCTCTGTAGTTTAATTGACTAATACTATTTTTCTGGAGAACGTTTAGTTAATACTATTTTTAGTAAATACGTTTGCCGTCCTATTTAAGGGATTATTGTAATACATAATATAATCGAAGTATTCGATTCTGGAGTGTATTCGGAATACACTCAATTCTCCACTATGTACGTGAATACTAAAAATAATTAAAATTTGAATCGGCGAGTTTCGTGGCGCCACTCTTTTGAATTTTAGATCAATATTTTATGTTTTGGTGCTAAATGCTTGTGTACTTACATGAGTTCTATTGTTCTTAAATATCGCAAAATTCGCCAATATATCAAAAAGTTTAATACCAAACCAGTTAGCAACCAGATCATTTGAATTCGAAAACGACAGTGGAGTTGACATCTCGAGAATCCTCTATATGAATCACTAAATGCTTGTGTTCAAATAATTCTATTAATTGTAATCGGATTCTCTAAACTATTCGATTTCGAAATGTATTCATTCTTAAAAGTATTCCAATACGACAAGCAGGGTTCAGAAAACTACATGTTACTTTTAAAAACTACATAAACTACATTACATGTAGTTAATGTAGTTTATGTAGAGGGTGTAGTTTTTGTAACCTATTCATGTAACTTTCAAATATCAAAGCTTTGAGGCAGGTTTGAGGTGAGGTTATAATAAGTTGAAGCTTTAGAAAACACATAATGTGTTAATGTTTTGAGTTTTCGTATTTTATAATAAGTTTAATATATTGTGTTATCCTTTATATTCTGTTGTTTATGAATTTATAATTCTAGTCCATTAACGTAGTTTTCATGTAGTTAATGAACAGGAAAAGACGTAGTTTTTGAAGAAAAACTACACGTAGTTAATCAGGTATAAATTACGTCTTAATTAACTACTTCCGAACCCTGACGACAAGGTTCGAAATGTTGTTAGTTCTCAAGAGTATTTCAATTCGAAAATATCCGAATTTCTTCGATTTTCAAAAGTATTCGAATACGAAGGGATTCGAAATGTATTCGATTATCAAAAGTTCTCGAATTCGAATGAATTCGAAATTTATTCGATTCTCAAAAGTATTCGAATACGAAAAGATTTGCAATGTCTCCGATTCTCAAAAGTATTCTATTATAATACGAAATATTAAATATAAAAATAAAAGATTCGAAATGTACTCAATTTCCAAAGGTATAAGTATTCGAATTCGAAAATATTTGAAATGTCTTCGATTTTCAAAAGTTTTCGAATTCGAAGTGTATTCGATTCCGCAAAAGCATTTAAATTGGAAAAGATTCGATATGTATTCGATTCTCAAAAGTAATCGAATACGAAAAGATTCGAAATGTACTCGATTTTCAAAGGTATTCTTATACGAAAGGATTTGAAATGTATCCGATTCTCAAAACTATTCGAATTCAAAAATATTCAAAATGTCTTCGATTTTTAAAAGTATTCTAAAATCAAAGGATTCCAAATACATTCGATTCTCAAAAGTATTCGAATACGAAAATATTCGAAATATATTCGATTATATCAGAAGGACTCGAATTTCAAATGATTCGGAATCTATTCGATTCTAAAAGTATTCGAATGCTAAAGGATTTCTAATGACTCCGATTCCCATAAGTATTCGTGTACGAAAAGATTTGAAATGTACTCGATTTTCAAAGGTATTCGTATATGAAAGGATTTGAAATGTATCCGATTCCGAAAAGTATTCAAATTCAAAAATATTCGAAATGTTTCCGATTTTTAAAAGAATTCGAATACTAAGTGATTTAAATGCATTCGATTGTCAAAAGTATTGTAATTCGAAAAAATGTATTCGATCTCGCAAGAGTATTCAAATTCGAAACGATTCGATATGTATTCGATTCTCAAAAGTATTCGAATACGAAAATATTCGAAATGTTCTCGATTCTCAAAAATTTTCATTCGTGTTAATTCAAAAATATTCGAAAAGTATTCGAAGACAACGTATTCAATGTTAAAAATAATGGCATTTTCTCTTCTCTATTTCCTTTTATGAACTTAATATATACTGTGATATTACTACTTATATTTCATAAACCTACAACTTAAATGACAGAGGGTAACATCTTTGAAATTATTACGAAGACCATTCATGCAGGAATTTTTGCTTACAGACGATTTTTTGCTTATAGCTTTAAAAACGAATTGTAAAAACATTCGGTCGTGATATTCCAGAAATATTCTGACTATAGCTCTGCCTGGTCTAATAGTTTTGAAATAAGTACGTATAAATACAATACATAATTGACATTTGCTTGACTTACTCATTAATTATGTTTTGAATGTAAGCGGATTTTTTAATTTCTTTTTTGTAGAAATACCGAGTGCGTCTCAAGCGGCTCACCCCTATAACTTTTTTATTTGTTCAAATAAAAAAACGCGATTTGGTATGTTAGTATATTACATAAATTAGGATTTATTGACGTATTCAATTATTTTCGTTCGCTTCCTGTTTCACCGGAAACGACTACAATTTTTGATTTTTAAATGACATCCTTGGTATTTTTTACTTCATTTGATAGAAAATACCAAATAAAATTCTGAATAGAATGGCATAGCATATATCAACTTTTGACATTTTTAATTAAAAAAATAGCATTTTAAATTTTAATTTAGAGTGTTATGTACTAAGTAACAAGTCTTGTAACAATATTACTACCCTAATGGAAAGTAACAAATCTTGTAACAAGTCTTGTTACAATACTTCATTTATTTACGTTATTTCTATGTAATTTATAATTTAATTTTTTGCAGGGAGACTCGCCTTTCGGCAAATCCGAAGCCTATATTAAGTTAGAACAATTAGGAGAGGGATCTTATGCCACTGTGTACAAAGGATTTAGCAAGTAAGTACATTTTGACAACAGGCCCTCGGTAAGGGGAACTCATAAAACATGGCTGATTTGATTCATTTAAAAATAATATAAAATAATAACATAAAATATTCATCAGTGAATAATCAGAATAATATCAGTGTAAAATAATAACATAAAATATATCAGGCATTTCTATAATATTTTCCAGTAAACTTTATTAAATTGTATCTACAGGATTGTTCACCACATATACGACGCGGAGTATTGTAGCTAAACGATTAGATTTTTACAAATTGTAAGTTTTGGGTTCGTTGAAGGACTATTAGAGCTAAAATTTAAAAATATTTTTACAAGATACAGAGTGTCCCAAATAAATAAGAAATATCAAAGTTGTATTTTTTTAAATGGAACACCCTGTATATTATTACATTTTTAGTTTCTACGATTTAAATAAAGGTAAATTTGATAAAGGTTTATTACACTTAAACCCTACTGTTTTTGAAATATTTTCAATTTTGTGAAATTGCAGTCAAAATTTTAAGACTTCATTTCTCCAAGGGTATCAAAGTTTTTAATACTAAATATTTACTGAAGTTTATTTATTGATCAGTTATTGTGTTGCAATAATAAAAATTATACTACCTTATACAGAGTGTCTAAAATTTCGTTATAAATAATTACTAGCTTTAAACGGCAATAACTTGTTTAATTTAAATGGAACATCCTGTATATTTTATGAGAATCAGATGCACAATTTAAGTTTCTATCAAATTGTATTATACCATTTTTTACCTATCTCTTCAAGTTTCAATATATTCTTCAATATATCCTCTATTTAAGGGAGGAGCAAAAATTTGGCGGAAAATTACAACTGTCCGGCAACGAAACATATTAGTAAAATGTCATATTTTTAGTTTACAGAACCAGGTGGTGGCCCTGAAAGAGATTAGACTGCAAGAGGAGGAAGGCGCTCCATTCACCGCCATACGTGAAGCCTCCCTCCTCAAAGAACTGAAACATGCCAATATCGTCACGTTGCACGACATCGTTCATACGCGAGAAACACTTACTTTTGTTTTTGAATATGTGGTGAGTATACTTATGTAACAGTTACGTTTCTTTAACTATATTTGTCTATGTTTGTTCTTGTATCGGATACTTTAACAATCAAAATTGAATCTTTATCTTCTATGATATCGACCGTCATTTTAGTAAGTTCCCCACGGCGGCAAGCACCAGAAATACCAAGTATTAAAACGACCTAAAAGGAAATCGATGACGATGTTCAGTAATAAAAAAATACATTCCAAGCTCACGCTTCTTTTTCTAAGCAATAATATAATAATAATTTTTAGGGATATTCCGATTTTAATGTTTGTAGTAGCGATGGGAACTATCGAATGAATTAGACTATCGAATGGTTAATGAATGAATGATTTCAACTATCGAATGGTTTTATTCGAATAAAATCATTCATTCATTTGTAAACTAAAGCATATGTGACAACCTCGCCGTGCGACTAAATGGTTATCGTTGAGCCACGACTATCGAATGCTTTTGATAAATGAAATTTAGTATTCGTTTGGATTTTGTATGCGTCAGTTATTGGTTCTTCCAAATTTTTATAACTTCGCCGTATAAATACTGTGCTATTTTTGCGTTCATTAAAATAGTTAAAATACTAAAATAGTAGTTATTTTTTAATTTTATTTATTGACGATTGTGTGCATGTGCAGGTGGTCAAAATTTTTCCGATAATTTGTGTGGTTTTCCGTAGTCCGATCTTTCAATTATTTCATTTTATATGGTATATGGTCTATTTTTTAATGGGAAATTTTGAGAAGTAGCAATTTTTAAGAGAGATGAGATGAACTTACAATTAATTTTAAAAATACATATTTGTATTTTAGATGTTTTAATAATACCTATGAATTAGTTGGAACTTAATAATTATATTTAAGTAATGTGGTTAAATAAATGGTTATCGAACTCAAACTATGGGGTGAGAAAATTAAAATGAAAATTTTACACGTGCCAATTTAAAAAAAAAGTTAACGATGTTTGTATTTTGTTTATGCTAATTCTCTTACATGTAGTTTTTTGCGAAGAAATATTTCATTTATTTTTTAAAGTAAATGCCAGTAAAAGTAAATATAATTTTTAAATAGTAATATAAAGCACCTAATATAAATAATTTTGATTTCTAATTTTTTATTTATATTTTCCTTCCATTACACCGCTTGCTTAGAAAATTAATAAATGTTTATATTTCAGGATTTTAAAATTTGTTGTTAATATAACAAATTAGTTCTGTAATTATTATTATTTAATAAACCAACGTTGCCAAAAAAATTAGAGACTATATTATTTTTAAATAGGATCTAATATAAATAATTTTGACATCTAATTTGTTGTTTATATTTTGCTACTACTAAAAAAAAATATTTATATTAAATGATTTTAAAGTTTGTTGTTAATAGGTAGGTATAACAAATTATTACTGTTATTATTATTTATTAAACCAGTCTTTGCTTAAAAACATTAAAAATAATTTTCCTACATCCAAAATAACAAGTATTATTGCAGTGTAACAACAGAATATTAATAAAAAAATGCAGAATATATAGACATACTATCCCTAACTAACTAAAGCCAAACAATAATATTCTTTGCTAATATCAACTAATACAAAATATGGCAATAGCGCCCTTCATAATGTATTTTCTGTGTAAATACTAGCACCTCAATAAAAAAATAATGTGTCCTTATCTATATATGACTCCGCAAAAATCAAAGATGCCGGCTTCTTTCATAGCATTGCCACCGACAGCTTTCTCGGAAAAAAACCTACGTCGCCGGGCGACAACTAAAATTCAGTTAATATTTTATTATAATCGATCCTGACGAATAAATGAATTTCATAAATGAATGAATTTTATAAATGAATGAATTTTATAAATGAATGAATTTTATAAATGAATGAATTTTATAAATGAATGAATTTTATAAATGAATGGTTTTATAAATGCCGAATTACTAGAAATACAATATTTCAAGGCAGATGACGGATCTATTCGATAATTTTATTCGAATAGTTTTCAACGAATGTTTTCTTACTAACTATCGAATTATTCGAATGAATTGCAACTATCGAATGTTTCGATAGTATTCATTCGATAGTTCCCACTACTAGTTTGTAGAAAAAATGTTGTTTGCAACTCGTCCGCGAACTACTTTGGTGATCTCAACTAATTTTCAACTCGGCTACGCCTCGTTAAAAAATTCAAGTATCGATCACCGAAGTAGCACTTTGCGCACTAGATACAAAAATAACTATTTTATATTATCAATCACGTCGCAACAATTCATACTTCTTCGACGTTTGAAAAAAAAATATAACGAAACCATGAAAAATATTCTATTACCTTGTCTAGTTTTGTGATACATTTTTTTTAATAAGATATTTAGTAGCATTTTTAAATTTCGCTTATACAGGGTGTTTCAAAACAAATGCGAAAAACTTCAGGAGGTGATTCCTCGTTAAAAATAAAGGGTAGTTTGCTTTGTAAACGTTGGGACAAAAGTCAACCATTAGATAGATATCGCGGTACAAAGATGGCGGAAAAATAATGTTTTTATTTTTTATCTTGAAAACGAAGAGATAGACTAATGAAATTTTATGGAAGCATTACTGTTATGAAAACACACTTTCTGGTAATTTTTTCACTTTTTTAAAATGAGTGGAAGGGGTTGAAATAAACTACCCCTATCATTCTTGTTAACGAAATTTAAAGAAAAATCTTATCACACACAAGCAAAAATTAATTTGGATAGTTTAGTTTGTTTAGAAACTTTTTTATCTCTTGTGTTTTTTTGATAAAACTCATTAAGTAAAAGCATTACATGTCAGGACAAAAAACATTACATTAAACAGTATAACACAGATAACAGATTAATACAATTACTAAAAATGGTATTAATCAATAATAGATATGTAAAAAATAAAAATAAATATGTAAAAATTAAAAAAAACGATTAAAAAAAAGTCGCCTTGACTACGATTCGAACCTGCCTTACTACGGCTCCAACGTCATAGCAGCGTAAAGTCCTAACGCTTTAACCACACGGCCACCGAGGACTTGAAAGATTCTATGTAAAATTCTTACTTAAAAGATAATGTTTAGTGAAAGTACTTTTTTATTTATAAACATTTATTTAATTCTGTTTTTAGTATTTGTTCTTATAGCGGCAACATAGATACATTATCTGTGAAAATTTCAACTGTCTAGCTATAACGGTTCATAAGATAGACCTTTGTGACGGACAAACGGACGGACAGCGAAGTCTTAGTAATAGCCTTGTATATATATTTTTAAAGTAGATCAACCTAAGACGTTTATGGACTAAGACTACTAGATGGCAGGACCGGTTTCCCTACAGAAAAATATTTTTTGTTACTCTGAATTTTGAAGCTACCAATAAAAACAGAGAAAATAAAAATCGATAATTTTCGGACTGTGCCAATTGGTTACTAATCGACCAGATACTTTTTGTCTATTAGATATGCTATAAAAGCTGGCAATTATACAATTCGACCATTGTAAATACCCGACAAATTCTTCAAGGCCGACAAGGCCGATGCTTCTCACTGATAAGAAATAAAAATGTTTGTTTGGATAATTTTCGAGGTATTTTTTCTTTCTGAATGCACATATTAAAATATTTTATATTCTTTGTCCCCTTGACCTATTATCCTGGTTGCACGTATGGAAGTTCTGTTTCTTCTAGTTTTAGAAAATGTTCATATTTCTTTTTTCTTTGAAGGTGTAGTGTAAAATTAGATTAATTTCTTAAGTTTAATTATAGTGTTTAGTGTAGTATGTTAGTGTAGTCTACCAAAAATAGTTTAGTAGTGTTTTTATAGTTTATTTTGTAGTTAAGTAATAGGTGAAGGGATAATTTTGTTATTTTTTCTTTTTGTTTGATAAATTAGTAAGTTTGATAATTTGTTCAGTGTAGAATACAAGAATAAGTAGTTGTCTAGTGTTTTTAAGAGATTATATTCGTTTATTTTGTAGTTGAGTAGTAGGTGAAGGCGTATTTGGGTATTTCTTCTTTTTGTTTTTCTTGTAATAATTGTAGTAGTTCTATTAAGTATTGTGATAGATACACTATATCTTCCTTCAACTTTGTTGAAAAGTGCGTTATCATATAATCTTGGTTTTCTGGTAGCAGAATATACGAAAAAAAATCTGATCAAATTTATTTGAAATTAAATTAATCTAGCCTTATTAATCAAATTAAACTAGTCAAATAATAACAATAGTTAGTTTCAAAATACTATACAGGGTGAGTTTCCTACGATGTTCTCTATGGGCATCTCGGAAACTACTGGAGATAGAGAGTCGGTTAATGGGGAAAGAATTGCAGTTTTGTGGGGTCATAAATATGCGCCTTTCGGATTTTTCGGAGAATTTCAAGGCTTATTAGATATTTCGAAAAAAAACAAATTTTGGCTATTTTAAAACTTGTCTCTAATTCCATTATAATCTACCGTATGATCGAATAAAAACGGCGTCAACGATGGCTATGAAGTGAAGATCGCTGTCATTTTATATGTAAAATTATAGGCATGGGAAATATCATTGACCGTCATTTCATAGCCATCGCTGACGCCGTTTTTATTCGATCATACGGTATTTTAGACAAAAAGTTTTCAGAGAAAAGTTGTAGATAATCACATACCTAATGAGTTTGTGTTTTCCGTTTTTTTTTTCTAAAGTCTGTCATTTTTGACATATGACACAAACATATATTTTTTTAGTAAACCATAGTTGGCCATGACTTTATAAAAAGCGCCATTTTTTAAGCTTTTCAGTGATAGGTATAATATCTTTTTTTCGAAAAATTACAAGTTATAGCCAATTCTTTTCTTTCTTGGCTAATTTCCATAACAATAATACCATGCCAATTAGTTAGCATCAAAAATGTAAAAAGTTTTATGTTTTCAAAAAAAAAAATATCGTAAAATTCGTACAGCACTCAATTTAGAATAAAATAATCTAAGAATGGAATGATTCTTTTATAAACCTGCATTAAATCAACTTAAAATAGGTATGTAACTTTTTTTTAAATATTAATTAACAGCCAATTAGCATAAAATTATCATAAATTATAAATAATGTACCAACATATCGAAATAATAATTTCTTTGTTAATACAGTTTAGAATTCTTAAAATAACAGGCAAAAATAATCCACAGTTTACAGTAAAATAAAAGTTTCGTTTAAATTTCTTAATCAGCTGATCACTATTAAAGTTCGCAGATACCCGGGCTATATTATTACATTACTCTGAGCAAAATAACGAAAATAACCGATATTTTTGACTCCGCTCCGAAAGGTTCACGATTTGTCCTCCAGTTAGCAGCACATTTTGTCTAGTCGGTTGACCAACTTTAAGAATATATAAACAAGGGTAATAGGGATCCCGTTTTTACCCTTTGGGTACGGAATCCTAAAAAAGGTGCCGCGCCATAGGCGTAACATTTTTTAACACCTCCCGCGAATGTCAGAAATTTACCCGAAAGTTATGTAAATGTTATGCGGTTGATGGTATTTCTTGCTTACTTAAAAATATTTATACTCAAAACTTGTTAAATGATAACAAACGATTTTCTACAAAACTTTTTATTTCAAAACATAAGTTAATATATAGTCAGCTATAGTAGCTAAAGACGCATTGCTTCCACAAATTATTCTTGTACATAAGTATGTCATTTCTGTACAAAAAGTGGGTGTAACGAAAGACATATTGTTGCCAAATTAACAATTTTATTAAGCATTTTGGTAATAGACGATTATTTTTTATATCTTGGATTTGGTGTGAAAAAAACAGGACTTTTTCAGTATGTGAGAGAAAAGAGGACAGTACGATTAAAAAGGGGACTGTCCTCTGAAATAGAGGACGGTTGACAACCCTACCTTAAACCGTTATTAACGTTTATTTAATTCCTTTTAGAATACAGACCTCTCCCAGTACGTAGAACGGTACTTCGGCGGCCTAGACCCGCGCAACGTGCGCCTGTTCCTCTTCCAGCTCCTGCGCGGTTTGGCGTACTGCCACAAGCGGCTGGTACTGCACCGGGACGTCAAACCGCAGAACCTGCTCATCTCCGAGATCGGCGAACTGAAGCTGGCCGACTTCGGCCTGGCCAGGGCCAAATCGGTGCCCAGCCACACCTACAGCCACGAAGTGGTGACGCTGTGGTATCGGCCGCCGGACGTCCTGCTCGGCTCCACGGAGTACTCGACCAGTTTAGACATGTGGGGCGTGGGCTGTATATTCGTGGAAATGATAACGGGCACGGCGATCTTTCCTGGGGTGCGGGACACCTACGATCAGTTGGATAAGATATTTAAGGTAAGAATGGTAACACGTCAATTACACGTCAGTGTTCACACAGAAGTAGCGATTCTGTCCCAAGTAGGCATTTTTGGACACATTTTAGGTAATGTTTCTAATAATCGTGTCTGTTTCTTGGGACAAAATGGAAACGGTATGCCACAAATAGGAAACATTTTCGAAACCTATATATTTTATATGGCTTTATTACATGTGTTTCCAATGTGGTGGTACTAGCCGTTTCCTGAAATATTTCGATGCGGAATCAAAGCTTTTAGACTAAATGTTTCGAAACATTTTTGCAATTTGTGTCCAAAATGTTCCCGTTTTGAGCAGCCACTGTTTCTAAATGTGACTAGTGAAACACTGACTAATGTGAGGAAACAAAATACCAAACAAAAATAGTCTATGTCTATGTGTGGATTTTAAAATGAAAACAATGTCGACCTCCGCCATAATTTTTTTTGCTTAAGATCTTTGTTTTTAGGTTTTCTCGCACAAAAAATGTCTGGCAAAAGCAAATTCATCGTTTAATTTAATAATGCACTTTCATATCTCTAATGTCTCTTTTATATAGGAAAATCTTTTATTTTTCTCGATCCTAAGAAAGTCCTAAGAAATTTCTTCGAGTGTCTTAGACCTTTGAGGGATTTCCATTCCAGGTTACGGATGGAGTCTTGTCCAGGTTCTTGACTTCTGCTTTAAGTTGGTTACCAATTGGGAAGCAGAACGGTTCTGGTCCAGTTAGTAGAGTGTTTCCTCCTTTTCTAGCTAGATCGTTTGCTTTTTCATTACCTTCTATCCGAGGGCTAGCACCGAGAGTAGTAATATGTTCAGCTTCTCTGGACATTCTTTTTTTTTCTGGAGGTGTAAAATACCTTTACTTACGGAGTGTGGGACTCAATCTCTCCTTAAGCTGCCTGGAGGACACTACCCACTAAACATCACCCCCTCGCTCCTGCCACGTCTACCTGGACCCGCTGGACGCATCTCCTCAAGAAGACGCTGGACTGTTCTTTTTGTTTCATTTCCCCTGCTCTTCGCTGTATTTTGCCTCTAGTATATTTTGGGCCAGTTTTGAGATGGCTTCAAAGTTTTCTCTTCTTTCTGTTACCGATTTTAAGAAGGTATCTGCGGAGATGTTGCCACCAATCGTCATGCGTGCCTCACATCTTTCCTGTTCCCATCTTGGACAAGCAAACATTGTGTGTTCCGGAGTATCATTGGGTGTTCAGGTAATACTTGACAGCCATGTGTCAAGCGACCGTCAAGAGACCTGTTGTAATCCGCACTTTATTCCTTCTCAGTATTAGCAGTTGTTCTGTAGTTTTAGAGCTAGGTCCACGGATAAAGGCCTTGCTGTGCCTGTGCCCCTGTCTGTTCCTCCAGTGCACATTCTGCTTTTCCCTTATCCAGAGTTTTAATCCACTACGGGCCATACATTTGGGTATTGCCAGTACTAGCTCTGGACCAAGATAGGATGCCGATAATCCTTGCCTAGCTAGCTCATCCTTGGCTTTTCGTTGTCTTGGATGCCGCTGTGGCCCAGCACCCAGAATAATTTAATTCTGTTCATTCGTGCCAGAGTTCCCAGTTCACCCAGGCATTTCCAGAAGAGTCTCGACGATAACTTTGGGCTCATAAGCGTCCCAAATGCCACCTGACTGTCTGAACAAATTGATGGTTACTGAGTTGATCGTTTTTAGTGCTATTTTTTATTTCCGATAGTTTCTATTTAAAATGAATTGAACGCATTTTTCGATAGCGTAGATTTCTGCCTGAAGGATTCTGGGTTAGGTGCCCATTAGTTCGGAGTTTTTTGCCCAAATACTCCTCTCCCTGTCCCTGCTTTGGTTTTGGAAGCATCGTTATAGCACGGTATGATATGGTCTTTTAATTGTAAGCGAACAATTATTTTTGTTGTTAGATTAGGTTAATACTACAGAGAGGTGTTTCTTAAAGTTGTACTCCCAGTGGATGTCTTGGTATGACATCCACTGGGAGTTGGAGGAGTGGAATTTTTCTTCTGATGGTGTTCCAAACTCCTGAGCTAACAATTCTCCCGGTACTGCTTCCGCCAATAACTATTCTAATCATTGCCGCATTGCACTAGTGCACTATAGTTCATATCAAATAAACTTTTAGTCACGTGATTAAGCTTGACCGGCACAGCGTAGTCCACTTTTACATATTTTCTTTTAATCAAACTATTTTAGAAAACAAAAATAAATTAATTATAAATATATAAACAATCATTATTTACATCAACAAAACTCACTTTCTTAACAGCACTTAAGGGTCATTACTATCACTTTTCTGTTTAAAATATTCTAACAAAGTTGCGATGAGTTTTTACGGCTATTAAGCTATCTTCTACTAAAAGCAGCACTTGCACTAAAAGAGGTTCTAAAAAGAAAAACGTTCGACTGCAAGGTCTGCTAGTAAACATTTTTAAGCTTAAAGTATTACAACACTAATCATTTAAACCAAAAACTCGTAATACAAAACTAAAGTGTCAAAACGAATGATAATGTCTGGAAATAAATAAATAAATGTGGTAACTTGACATTTTTTACAGCAGAGCTACCACCTGAATCTCCAGCGGGAAATTTAAATTCCAGTTAGAACGGCGCGACGTCGAATACATTCATGGTTGGCAACAATGATTTTAAAAATCGCGCCCTCGATTACGTAACTAAAAGTTTAATTGGTATCAAATATACTTGCACTCGTGATTTTTTTAACTTGTATTCATGTATATAGGACAGAAATTATTGCAGTTGAATTCATTTTTATTGCAGTTGAATGCAATAAGAATCTATGCATCATGCTTGCAATCTACTGAATGAATCTACTGAAACAAACTATTTTGTAGTTAATTAAAACCTATTTGCGTTTCTGGAACAGGTGCTGGGTACGCCGACCGAAGAAGACTGGCAAGGGTGCACGCGACTTCCTGGCTACAAACCCAACAAATTAGGGAACTATAAACCGAGAAGGTTGGGTTTGTGCTGGCCGAGGTTACACGACGTATCATTTGGTGAGGCAATGGCTACTGCGTTATTGCAGCTGGACCCTACCAAAAGACTGGGAGCCGAAGAGGCGATGCAACACAAGTGAGTTTATTTTAGTTGTATTTAATAGACATGCCTAAGATTTCACTCATTAGTTGATACTAATTTTTATACAGTGTGTTGATATAAAAAGATACAAAAACATTTTCGAAATGAACTAAATTAAAACTACAGGACTAAATCCTCTTGAGAATTACATGGTACTGATTTTTATAGAGTTTTGAATAAAAAAAACTAGTATTTTAATACTTTGCATTGTTAAACGCTACTACTATAGCATAAATAAACTTGTAGCGCCGCTTCTCCAGATGTTTTTTGTCTGCCTACAAAATTAATTCGGCAGATTGTTGGCAGCATGCAGATAGCTTCAGTAGAGATCCGTAATTTGGTCTGCGAGGCTTGGGCGTTGTAGAAAACAGAGTCAGTATTCATTACTGTTCCTGCTTTGGGTGTCTCAACAAGTCGAAATATTTAATATTTATACACACAGTTGTATATTTTCAAATGGATTTTTAGATTCTGTGAATTTGGCTTAAAATTTATATTCTAACAATAACATATTACTATACTGTATACCGTATATTACTATACCGGTTTCGAATTAAAAGTATTCTATAAGAGTGTTCTCAAAACTAATAATTGTACAAACTAAATTATATATTTGTCTCTACTATTTCAAATAGAATACCCTTATTTTTATAACATAAGTGAACAAACTCCGACATTCCGACAGAGTTTGTCGGAATGTCGGAATGAGCGAAGTCAGGAGACGAGGTGAAGGTCTCGAGACCCTAAAATCTGGTCATTTGTTTTACTATAATGGAGAACAACACCAGTCAATAGGAGGTGTAGGTTTTTTCATAAATAAAAGGCTAGCAGAAAGCCTGAAAATCATCCACTCAGTATCCACTAGAGTAATATACGCCATTTTTAAACCCTAGATATAACCTAAAAGTAGTTCAAATTTACGCTCCAACAACAGAACATACAGACGAGGAGATTGAGACTTTTTATGATGATTTATGTACAGCTATCTCAAATAACCATACACATTTCACTGTCGTATGCGGTGACTTTAATGCCAAACTGGGAACGAAATTAGATCCATCAGAAACTGCCTTAAGCAATTTTGGAAGCCCAGGACGAAACGATCGTGGTGACACTCTTTTAAATTTCCTATTAGAGAAAAACTTGTTTCAAATGAACAGTTTCTTCCAGAAGAAACCCCACCGCAGATGGACATGGAAAAGCCCAGATGGCAGAACGAAAAACGAAATCGATTACTTTATCACTGACAAAAGGTACATATTTAGAGATGTAACGGTCCTTAATAAATTTGCAAAATCAAGCGACCATCGAATGGTGAGAGCCACAATTATATTAAACACCAATTACGAACGGCACAAAATGATAAGGAAAAAACAAAGTAAGACATGGACACACCCGAGAAGTATACAGGAATTCGGAAACCACATCACTCAAACCCTTCAAAACATATCATCACCAAACGATGTTAATATCTTAAATGATATAATAGTAGAAGCAATAACGGAAGCCCAAAAGAAATGTTGCCCAACAAATCTGAAGGAGGAAAAGATCAGTTTGAAAACACAACGCAAAATGGAACAAAGAAGGAAATTGAAAAGCGACAAACACGCCAGTCAAGGTGATTTGAATAAACTAAATAAGGAAATATCAAGAGAAATCAGAAAAGACATAAGAAAGCACAGAAACGAAAAAATTATTAAAACTATCGAGGATAATAAGAGCATGAAAATAATGAGACGCAAGCTCACTAATGGAAAAAAAGAAATCGTCAAACTCAAGGACAAAAATGGTAATATAACATCTAATAGAGAACATTTATTACAGATTGTGGAAACATTCTATGAAACACTATACACCAACCATTCTACTCTAGACTCGAGAAAGTACCTACAAGGAAAGGTTCAAAATCAGGGTTCTGAGGATGTTCCGGAAATCTCTGTAAGTGAAATTTACAATGCTCTAAAAAATATGAAGAACAATAAAGCTCCCGGGGGATGATGGTGTCGTCACAGAAGCGATAAAGATGGGAGGAACAGTATTAATGACCAATATTCAACGGCTGTTCAATCTCTGTCTGGAAAATCAAAATATCCCTACAAAGTGGAATAACTCAATAATTATCCTCTTACATAAAAAAGGAGACATAGCAGACCTGGAAAATTACAGACCAATTAGCCTTCTTAACCATCTTTAAAACTATATACCCGAATTATAACAAATAGACTAGAGGCAAAATTGGACTTCTACCAACCTAAAGAGCAAGCTGGTTTCCGTTCCGAATTTGGTACCAACGATCATCTGCAGTGTTTAAAAACCTTAATAGAAAAAACCATCGAATACAATCGTCCCCTAGCAGTGATATTTGTCGATTTTAAAAAAGCGTTCGATACGGTAGAATTACCGGCCATCCTAACAGCGCTACAAGAATGTAGAATCGACCATCGATATTGTAACATAATAAAAAACATATATGACAATGCTACAGCAACTGTAAATCTATATTCCACAACTAACCAGATAAAAATAAAAAGGGGAGTTAGGCAGGGCGATACCATGTCGCCAAAATTGTTTATTACTGTTCTTGAGCATGCATTCAAAATGCTAGTTTGGCAACAAAAAGGAATAGTTATCGATGGAGAGAGACTCAACCACCTACGCTTTCCGGATGATATCGTTATAGTGTCAGATAGTCTGGGAGAGATCAAAGACATGCTTCAAGAACTTAACGATGCATTACACGAGATTGGACTAACAATAAATTTTGACAAGACTAAGATAATGACTAATATGGTGCCCAGCGAACACATACAAATTCACAACAACAGAACAGAATTAGTCCACAAATATGTATACTTGGGCCATGAGATCAAAATAAGCAGAGATAACCAAACCTGTGAACTGGCTAGACGAATTACCTTGGGATGGGCGGCTTACGGAAAAATGAGGGACATCTTTAGAGCAAATATCCCAATACACCTGAAAAGAAAGGCATTTAACCAATGTATCCTCCCGGTTTTGACCTCTGGCGCAGAGACACTCACTCTAACAAAAGCAACCGCAGAAAAATTGAGAGTGACACAGAGGCGGATGGAGAGATCTATGATTGGCCTGACTTTGAGAGATCGAGTAAGAAATGAAGAGATACGCCGACGTACGGGAGTGGATGACATTATCCAGCGAATCATAAAACAAAAAAGGAGATGGGCTGGACACATTGCTATAATGGCAGACGGGAGATGGACTAAAAAACTTATAGAGTGGAGACCAAGAGCCGACAAGCGTAGCCAAGGCAGACCTCCCACCCGATGGACCGACGACCTGAAACGAACAACAACTAACTGGATTGCAACAGCTAAAAACCGCGAGAACTGGAGACGTTTGGAGGAGGCCTATGTTCAACTATGGACGTGAAAGGGGGCTGCGTGATGATGATGATGAACAAACTCCAAAAAAAAATATCCAACTTTATATCTTAATAAATAATATATTTATATCCAAAATTAATGTTTATGAAAAATGTGAAATTAGAACTTATTTGAACCCTGAATGTATGAGAATATGTTTATATGAACTTTTTTGCATACCTGTAGTAGTAATTTCAGATATAAACCCAATAAAATTGAAATCCATTAACACTGGACCTAAAAAAGTTGTTAATTTTGTATTACCACCAAATACTATTCTTATAAAAATATTCTATACCAGTTACCCTTAAAATAATATTTTTATATTATTACACATTATGCATTAGTAACTTTATAATTTACTTTTACAGATACTTTGAAGAACTCCCAAGAAAGCTTCTAGAACTTCCAGACGGTGAGTAATTTTATCTTTAATTATTTAGTGATTCTAGTACTGTATTTTATCTAATTTCTAAGTAGTTAGAATTTTTTAAATAAAGAAGAGTATATTTAAAGTCAATAATAAATGATTATTATTATTGCTTTTTTAATACAGTATTAACTTCAATAGTCCGAATACTCTATAGAACGGGCATTCCTTCCAGTAATTCGAACTTTTTTCATAAGACTATTTTCGGGCCTTTTAAAACATTTACCCCTGAAATCAGGGCGCAAAGATTACTAATCTAATAGTTCCAATCAAACGATCACATAAGATTCTTACACTCGCCGAAAAATCCAATCCACACTCGCCAACCAAACCAAACCAAACCAAATCATCCCTGAATTGTCGGACAAACTATACCACTGTATAACTGTCTTATACAGGGTGGCGCACCTCATTCGCCTCGGTTGATAATACGAAAACGGAAAGATATAGAAACAAAAAACTTTATGGGTATATGTGGGAAGACAATGTGCATAATTTAAAATTAATTTGAAATGTACAGGGTGTGTCAGAACTAAGATCCATACCAAAGTTATATTTTTTCTTATGGAACACACCCGGTATTTTATTTCGTTTTTGGATTCTTGGACATAAAATAAGGCATTTATTATAAGGGTTTAATATGTTTAAAAGCTTTGGTTTTTGAGATATTTAAAGATATTTAAATATGCATGCTATAATAAAAAAGTCTGTCAACACCTTGTACATTACTTTTCAGAATTAATTATTATGCTGACTTTCAAGCCAGAGCCTAAAAACTCGTTACGTCAAAAACACTATGTATTTTTTTAAACAAGTCGTAGGAGATTTAAATGCTCTTTCAAACTATATTATAGTTTGAAAGAGCTATTTTTTTTCTTCTATACCTATCTGGCTCAGACTTTGAATAAAAAGCGATTTTTCAATAAAATTGTAATCAAGATGGCTTGTGTCGCCATGGCAATTTTCTAGTGACACTAACTAGTTATTTTCAACATCGACATTAGTTTATAGACTTTATTTAAATTTATAACAGGTTATTTTTATTTAATTTATCTACAATAAGGTTAATAAGTAAGTATTTATTATTTTACCAAGAAAACTGAAGCAGTATCTGTTGGCGGAAGGAATGGATATGTTACTAGTGATTTTATTGTGAGGACAAAATCCCATTTGATGATAGAATTTGTTAATTCAGAATTATTTTTTTAATTTGTAAAATATTGTGGGTCCGTGAGTCCTCTAATTCAAAACACACGATAAAACACTTAACGAATTTATTTTCCAACTATATGCACACAATTTATACTGATTACAACACACAACTAAAAATCCTTCGCCAATTTTGTCACAATTCGCTATTTTACAGAACGCCAACCAAACCAAACCAAACCTAACCTAACTAAAGTTACTGTCGAGCGCGGAGAGCGTCTTATATACCGTAACGGCTGATTCGAGAACTTTCGGAAATTATCTGCAGCATTCCCTTTTCCTTCCAGTAAATTCCTTTTAGAACATCGATATTTTCCACGTATGTCTAAGAGATGACGGCTACTCAATTCGCCAGGCTTCTTGACAATGTAAACATGCTTAGTGGTTTTACGCTCTTCCGACAGATGTCGCCATACACCTTGACAATATGCCTGCTTAAAATTATTAACCTATGTATTTACTTTTTTCCTAAATTTTCGAAAGACCCGCGATGCAATTCTCGTAGCCATCTATCAGTGTGAACTCCCAGAACTAACTGACTCTGAATAACTATAGTCTGTCCAACGACAACATCCTTGACAGTGATAGATTTGTCTGTCATTTTAATTTCAAAGTAGTTATTTTATTTTACAAAGAAATAAGTTGGTACAATTGGATCGCATAATTAATAATATTTAAATTTTGAGTGACAAGTGATTACTTCAAAATATTGTAAAAAAACTGTATGAAACTGGAAAAATCTAATCTTGATTAATTAACTTTAATCTTAATTTTTCTGCAGTACTAAAATCTATTATTTACCTATCGTGTGATGTTATTTTACAGATACTCCAGTTTTTGGTACCATATACGAGATGGTATACAACTTTATTTGTGGCTAATACAACTCTCTGGCCATAGTCTCTGGCAAACTGAGTCTCTGGCGGTCTCTGTGCACCACATGTAAACTATGGTCTGGGTCAACACTTAATTTTCCCTCGTGTTTTCCTCCATATAATTTTAAAAAACACGAAACACAACTAACAACACAGTCGATTTTGCAAAATATTTATCATTTCTATTTGACATAATTTGGCACAAAATTATAACCTGATTTTGACAACTCCCAAAAATCTTAAGTCGAGTTCATAATATTGAAATATGATCTGTCGTTTTTGAAATAAACCAATAAAACTGGTTAAAAACAACAAGAAACGACGCATGACGTATTTATTTATAAACCCATACATAGTTAACTTAAAAAATATTAGAAACTTTTTTTAGTGTAATAAATGGATTGGTATGGAAGTCATCTGCTTTTTTTTGTCATCGTCTGTAGAAATCTTACCTGAGAAAAAAACAGAGTATAGTTAATATATAAACAAGGCTAATAAGAATATCATTAAGCATTAATGTACTATATAAAAATACTGTATAAAATTATTCACGAGAAATTATTTATAGAATTTGTTCTGATTTTAATTCTGTTGTTTTTCTTTACAGATGCGTCTATATTCACTGTGGAGGGAGTACACCTGTACCCAGAAGAATACTCGGGCATCAAATGAGAACAGTTGAACAAGCATCGTTCAAGAAGCAAGCACAAACACAAAAAGCAATGACCCGCCCTTTCCGGCATCGCCTCATGTTTCTTCTGATCACCCTATACAATCATCGTTTCTGTGTACATCGTCTGATGATAAACTAACTGATTCAATAGGTTGTTTATTTGAGTTAAAACGCTCTATTTTGCATTGCGAATGCGTTCTTTAGTTCATGCATATGCAGTATGCAAATGATGCAAAATTTCATTGCTAGGCACATTCGCTGATTTCTTTTAAATGCCTTCATCTTGTAACGATTTTTCAGCACACGAAATGAGTACATGTCATAAAACCATATTGGTATAATCAAAAAAATAAATGTTTACAAGGGGTACACATTTTGATTAGATTTTAAGATATTGTATTCAAGGTTATTGGACACACATGGGAAAAAAGTTTAAACATTCTCAGAAATTTTATTCTTTACTACAACCATTTATAATGTTGATAAATTGTTGCAAATGTAAGGTATTTTATTAGATGCATTCAAAAACAAAAAAAAACATAAACTACAGAGTACTTTCTGCAGTGCTATATTTTAGAAATTATTCCATATAATACAAACTATGGAGGTATTGAAAAGTAGTCATCAAAGAGGGAACAATTAAGATGGCGCTGCTGTAGCAAATGTTCTACATTTGAAAGAGACGCCAAAAAATTAGGATTTTAGAACAGGAAATAATATGCGATTTCTGAAGGCGAGTTTTGGCACTCTTTTTTTATTAACTGCACTTTATTTATAATCGCTAAGTTCAGTTTGATCCCTTATTAGTGCTACTGTGGTCATTTAGTAAACCTTTATATTTTAGGGTTGCCAACTTTCAAAATAAAAATTAGAGGACAAGAGGGTAAAAAAGCGCCGCGGGGGAAACGTTTTTTGAAACCTCGTGCAAATGCTGTCAAGAATTTACCCAAAAGTTATGTAAACGCTATGTGATTGATGGTCTTTCTTATTTTTTAAAAATACTTTTACTCAAAACTTGTGAAAATAAAATGACTGCTTTTCTACAACACTTTTTATTTCAAAACATAAGCTACAAATAAAGCTAAACATATCTTGCTTCCACAAATATTTCTTCCACATAAAGATTTCTTTTCGAGTGTGAGTAGCGAAAACACATTGTTGCCAAATTAACAACTTAATTAAGCATTTTGGTTTCAATATGTGAGAGAAAAGAGGACAGTACTATTAAAAAGAGAACTGTCCTCTGAAATAGAACACGGTTGGCAAACCCTACCTTATTTTCCCCTTTTAAATTACCACTTTTTCAAACAATCTACACTCAGATGCAAAAAAACGCAACAGAGAAATTTGTGGTCAAATTTAAAGTGTTATATTTTTGTTATTTTTAGTCCTATTTACATGAATTTTTTAGCAAACTGTACATAATTATATTAACTATTCGTAAACTCCGTTTTTTTTGTAAACTTTAGTAATTGGCATATTATACAGGGTTAATCGAGGGGTTGTTTCTTTTATCCTAACTTTAAAACACCCTATGCAATAATTTCGTGTGTAAATTTTCTTGAAATATAATTTTACGGTAAGAACCATGTCTCCTGAGCGTTTTGTTTTTTGGATCACGTCAATACATGCTTTGGTTAATTTTTAAGAGCAAAATGAACAGATCACGATCAATTTGCATTTTTTTCAGTTATCATTACTTTTGATGTAATTTTTTAAAAAGACGAGATGGTTTTGGTGACTATAGTCGTAACGTCAAGGTGCGTTAGGGTAGGCGCGCTGCGTCGGGCAAACCATATTTTTGACATATACTTATGTGCGCGCTAAAAAAATACACTTCAAAAGTACATGTTAAAAAAATGTTTAGCGGGGCGCGGACAGGGTTGTTAAGTAGTTTATGAAGCAAAAAACTACGCCAAAAACTACGCGTAGTTTTTTGTATTAACTACGTTTTAAAATTTTAAAAACTACCTTCAAAAACTACACAAAAACTACGTTAAAAACTACCTACAAAAATATAGTAAAACATAAACAGTTTAGACCTTAAACAAAAATCAAGCCAAATTCTTATCATGGAAGTATGAAGTTATACTATATTTGTTATAAGTTAAACAACATCAGAAAAAAACACAAATTTTTTTCAACAAAAGTGTATTTTCTACGAAATACAAAGTAACATTGAATACAAAATAAACTATAAATTCTTATAGAGAAATTCTCCATAGACATTCTCCAGGAGAATATATGATTTTTTACATCTAAAGGCACAACTTCATAATTCCCCTCTTCCCAGAAGGTATGGAGCCAGGTATGGACACATCGACGTCTTCCAAGAATTTTTAACTACTAAGTATCAAAAATATCACATAATAAGGAACAAATTTACAAAATATAGATTTTTTATTTCTTTAAATTGATCAACAAACAAAGTTTTTAGGTTATGTTTTCACTGTTATTTAAAAAAACTACATTTGTCATTAGTTACATAAACTACACATTTACTTCTCGACATTTAAAAAACCAAACCAAACCAAACTACTTGTGACATGTAGTAAATGTAGTTTATTAATTACTACGTGTAGTTTAACAACTCTGGGCGCGGGGCGGCGCAGCCGGTGTAAACGTACCTTCATATTACGCTGCATCGGATACTCTATACTAAATAAAAAAAATATGTTAAAGACTAACGATACAGTCAAACAGAAAAAAAATGTAAAAAATACCCTAATACTTGTACTGTATTGCCTCCCCTGGCCGCTATAACTGTATGCCTGTATACGTTTATTCATACTGTCATTGAGGCTGCATACATCATATTGCGTTATGTTTTCCCATTTTTCTTTAGGAAACAGGTCCTTAAAAGCACCAAGCGAAGTTCATTTAATGAAGCTGGTAACGCTTCGCGACCTCAAATATATGCCTCTTAGCTTCCTGCCAAGCAAATCTGCCTGTGATATTGAAAAAAAAAACTTCAAAAATAAATTATAATTGAAAAAATTGCAATATTGTTAACCAAGGCATTTATTGACATGATCCAAAAAACAAAATGCTCAGGAAACATGGTTCTGACCCTAAAATTATATTTCAGGAAAATTTACACACGAAATTATTGTACAGGGTGTGTCAAAGTTAGGGTAAAAAACAACCCCTCGATTAACCCTGTATAATATATATGCCAAATACTAAAGTTTATAAAAAAACGAGTTTACAAATTAATGTTGATATAATTATATACAGCTTGCTAAAAAATCATGAAAATAGGGCTAAAAATAACAAAAATGTAATAGTTTAAATTTGATCAAAATTTTCTCCGTTGCGTTTTTTTGCATCTGAGTGTATAAGAGCAAGCTAGCAACCTAGCAATCCCATAAGAGATGATTACCCTTACCTCTACCCTCCATAATACAAACTAACCAAAATTAATTTAAATATATTTTTAAAATACATACATTGATTTTCTGTAATCTTATGTTTCTTAATATAGGTATAAATATGTCAGTATTTATTATTTATACATATGAAAATATGTATTAACATTTTTGAATTGCTATATTTGAAGAACTTTATAAATAATGTACTTTATTTTTCACGTACCAAACCAAAACAGAACTGATAAAATTTGCAACTTTTTTTGTATTTTTTATTATTATCAAATGCTTTTTATGATACGTATATTTAATTTATTAAATAGCGTATTATAACTTCTCTTATCAATTGAAACGCAAATATAGTTTCAGTATTTGAAACTTCTTTAAACCCTTATAAATTATCATAGCAGTCAAATTCTAATGTACTACTGCTATTCTAATCTACTAACTGCAAATATTGAAATATTGTTTCCAATATTTTTCCCCAGTTTTTCCAAAAATTATTTGAAATGCAACATATTTATAAATGATATTTGATTTGATTTTGTGATATTTTTTTTGACTACCAATTTTTAGAAAGATAAGTTTAACGCATAAAGAAATATTGTTTTTTATGCTTAGTATATCCAACTGCAGATTTAATAATGTTCTTTTGATCTATATTATCTTAAAAAATGTTTAGTTTTAAAATTAAACTTTTCATTTGTGCCATCTCAAACTTAATTTTCAACATTCTCCCGCTAAATATTAAAATTTTAATATTATTGTACATTAATTTTTAGATACATGTCTGTATAAAGTACTCTTGAGTTGATGTTTCTTTTTTCTGTAGGTAAAAAACATACTTACCTACTTTAACCACAGTGAACGAATATTGTGTCTGTTTTATGATCAGATCAGAAGTAATTTTTTATTAGTCAAATATAAGTAAGAAGTGCCCTTTTATATTTTGTGTACAAATATTGTCCATAGATTCTGAGTTTTAACTTTGTTTTAATACAGGGTGTAAATAAATAAGCGCCAAAAAATTATGCTAAAAAATAACAGAATTTTTCGACTTTTCCATACACAATGATTTACTTGTACAGGGTGGTCGAAATTGGTCTGTTTTAACAGAGAAAACCTATTTCCTGACTAGATAGAGCAAAATCGACATAGATATCATGAGCTCGATTTCTGAGACACTTTTAATGGCGTAAACCGTCTGTTGATATTTTCACTGCCAACTGAGATATGGGGTCTTGTTGAATTTTTTACCATTTGGAAAATTGCCCATAACTTTTGTATTTCGCGGAATAAAAAAATTTGGTAAAAACGTTCTTAATGCACTTTTTTATGCACAATCCAGTGGCGTAGTCAGTTTTTTTCTATACTTGCTTTTTTTGTCAGAAATAATAAAAAATATAATTTTTTAAATTGAAATCATAGTTGGCTATGAACTTAAAAAAATGTTGGCGTTTAACCCTTTCCAAGCATAGAGAAAAACTGACTACGCCACTGGATTGTGCTTAAAAAGTGCCTTAAGAACGTTTTTACAGAATTATTATTTCGCGAAATACAAAAGTTATGGGCAATTTTCCAAATGGTAAAAAATTCAAAAAGACCCCGTATCTCAGTTGGCAGTGAAAATATCAACAGGCGGTTTACGCCACTAAACGTGTCTCAGAAATCGAGCCCATGACATATATGTCGGTTTTGCTCTATCTAGTCAGGAAATAGGGTTTCTCTGTTAAAACAGACCAATCTCGACCACCCTGTACAGAGTGACCAAGACCACAAGATTATCGACAACAGCTACTTCACTTAGGGAAACTCCAAACTAAAAAAAATTATATAAAAAACATACTTTTTTGCGTTTATTTATTTAAACCTTATATAATTTTTTGTCTCCTTTTTAATTTTTAGCTTTATCTGAGCAAACATTTTTATATTATTTTTCCTCTTTCAAATTTTAAGTATATCTTTATGAATACATCTACAATTGAAACAAATTATTTTTTCTTTGATAATCTGTGATTTTAAAAAATATGCATTTAGATATTACTAGACCAAATATGTGTGAAAAAAAATGGCGAACCCATTCCTTCCATAGTGCTCAATTAATTGAAAAAATAAGCTATGCATAAAATAATTAGGATGGCTACTGGAATATGTTGTTACTGTGGATAAGGCAGTAGCTAAAAAACGAATTGAAAAAAAAGTGTAAGTCTGTAAAGAAGCATATTTATGGAGCAGGTGACACTGTAAACAGATGTTAAGTGTCTTAAAACGGTGTGATTACTACCAATGACATCTGTGGTGATTTCTGTATTAGAATAGATTTCCTTCTGAATAGCTCTGTTAAATTATTCTCCTGTACATAAATACATTATACAAGGTGTGCCAAAAAAGTTTTCAACAAATGGAAATATTTTTAATAAACGTCCATCGGACATACAGGGTGTCCCAGGCTGAGCGTGCATTAGAAGTTTCTAGACTCATTTTTTATTACATACTTAAATTCTAAGTAAAATTCTATGAATATTGATGTTAAACACTCTATACCTAACATTAACCGTTTTTGAGAAAAAAATATTTTAAATTTTTGGACGAAAAAAACTACCTGTCAAAAAAATTTGTATAGCCTAAAAGTCAAATTTAGTGATTACCACGGCCACTGTGGCATAAAGAGAAGACATGTGGCTATCTATTTCAAAAATTAAATTGTTCAAATGTCATATAATAATGGCGGTAGCTGTCATGGAAAGAGCGATAAAAAAATTATCATAAATCATTTTTTTCAAATGGAAATCCACTTTTTTTATTTCACTAATGAAAAGGTTTTTCAATTCGTTACTTTTTAACTATACATGTTCCTGTACCTAAAATAAATCGTTTTTAAGATATTTAAGATTTAATTTGAAAACGTATATTTTTCTTGATTTTATCTAGCTTCCTTTGACATTAAGTGTCAACCGGTCAGACAATTTATTTCCATCTGTCAGAAAACAAATTATTTGAATTTCCTATATTATAAATACTGCCTGCTTAAGAGTTTAAAAAGTGTATTTATAAAAATATGTCTCGTATTTTCGCTCTTTAGTGATATCTAAAGTTGATATTAATAATATTCCGTATGATCGAAAAAAAAACAGCGCAAACTTGGCTCTGAAATGTTGCTGCTTTTTGAACAAAGCGTCACAATATAATCTGGCCAGGTCTATATATTTCTTTACATCACTTCACGTTTAAAGTCAAAGGCTACTGGTTAAAATCAAGAAAAATATACGCATTAAAATTAAATCTTCAATAACTTAAAAACGATTTATTTTAGGTATAGGAACATGTATAGTCAAAAAGTAACGAATTGAAAAGCCTTTTCACTAGTGAAATAAAAAAGCGGGTTTCCATTTGAAAAAATGCTTTATGACAATTTTTTAATCGCTCAATTCTATGACAGCTGCGGTCATTATCATATGACATTCGAACAATTTAATTTTTGAAATTGATAGCCACGTGTTTTCTCTCTATGGCACAGTGGATGTGCTCAATTTGACGTTTAGAGAATACGCATATTTTTGACAGGCAATTTTTTTCGTTCAAAAATTTTAAATTAATTTAGTTTTATCAAAAACGGTCAATGTTAGATATAGAGTGTTTAATATCAAAATTTATAAAATTTTACAGAGAATTTAAGTATGTAATAAAAATGGAGGCACCCATTTAAAATAAGAAAGCGGCTGTCAACTTGGTATTTCCGAAAGTGCCGCCATATTGAAAATATTTTTAATCGATAGATCTCGTTGTGAAACAATGATATGCAAAAAATCTCCAATCTAGATATTGTAGTTCTCTAGAAACTTTTAATGCACGCTCAGTCGGGGACACCCTGTATATATCGAAAAATAGTTTATGAGGAATTATTTCAACATACCTAATATCACAAAACATTTAACATTTGTTACCGTCGCGGCAGATATCACTATCATAACTGCTTCATCGCGGTGAATTACAATAATCCTCTTTAAATGATAAAATATCAAAAAATGTCAATTTTTTTTTTTTTTTAGAATGAAAATAGTCAAAATAAAGTTCTTCCGAATTTGATTTTTACGTCTATATACCATTCTGCATAAATATATATACATTTTTTTTTTTTTTTTTTTTTTTTCGATTATTTTTTGATTTTTTTTGTCTGAAGGATAAGTACATTTAATGAATTAATAAAAATAATCTTTAATGCAGCAATGTTATTTTACTGTCCTACAATAAATGTTAAAAAAATAAAACAAAGCATCAGCATTATTTGACTTTGCAATAATTTGGGTAAATACTAAGTAAAAAAAGACAATATATGTTGGTTTTAAGTATCTAACAAGTTTGGTATAGGCTTGGTGCATTCTCCGCCGGTGCTGCCACTATCGTAGAATATCGTAAACAACTGGTATATACAAATATACGGGTTTAAAAATAGCGAGTAATACAAAACATTTATTATATAATTATTCTAAAAATGTTTTTTTTTTTTTTTTTTTTTTTGAAAATTTAAAATAAACAAAAAGTAAATATTTTTATCTTCAAAAGGTTCAATTTGTATTATAATTTATTATTCCAGCTAAAAAACTTTTTAGATGAGTTTAACTACGGTAGCGAGCATCGGTTTTGCTAGTGGGGTCATAATTGAGGATATTTCGGATATAACGAAATTTTTTAAAGGTACATAATTATAATTTTTGAAGATGTTCATAAACATTTAATTACTAGCGATTAAAAAAGTATACCATTATTGGGCTGTAAATTATATTTACCACTGCCCAAGCATCCGCCACGACACATCAGGAAGAAAACATTCAATTTTTAATTAAGGAAACAAAAACAAAAAACTGGCGACGACAGTTTCTAGTAAAGCCAATTAGCTATCTTTTAGTAAAAAGCAACTTCCTAGAGCAAGTCGTTACTTCAGTAGAGACGACACACAGATAAACATTAGCATTTATATATATGTAGATTCTTTCATAGTATATGCCTATTTACCTTTTGATTTTGTTTCGTCGAACTCCTTGAATCCACTGTTGTTTTTCGTCAATTCGGTGTGAGAAACTGTAAAGCTAAAAAATGTTGTTTCGGGAGAGTTGAATATCTGGAAAAAGTTGAATTATGCGGTCGACATAAACGGAAATGCACAAAGCCTACTTTTTCCCTATTAAAGGAGGACTTTCTTAATTTGACAGTTCACGGATATGTAAATAATTTTTTATTTAGTAAAACTCATTGGTTGCGAACTTTTTTACCATACCCTGTAGTAGCCAAAAATGAAATACCTTGTTGAGTATAATTAATTTTCTAACAGGAAAAAAGGTTTTGATTAGATCTTTTGCTTGCAATAACTTTACTTTTGTAAATACCCCTCGGGCACGTCAAATAAGACAACTCTAAGAGAAAATAAGTGCCAAAGGGCTAGTAGACTAAATAGATTGTAGAGTCCAAAAAGATTTAGGGATTTTGTTGAGTTAATATGAATTCGCACCTTTCTATTAGAGGCCTAAATGAATCTATAGAGAAAAAGTAACAGTTGTAAAAAGGAGGTAATAGACCAAAAAGAATATGCTGTGTTTTTGATTTAGATCAAAAGATGTATTATTATTGTAGCGATTACGTACGAATTGATTTTAGCGTATATTAATTACAGAGATAGTGAGAAATAAAATGGAAAACGGTGTTAATAATATTATGGGCGTAAATATAGCAACCAAATGGCACTAATTTTTCGCCGCAGTGCACACAGCTCCCCCCACACGGAACGTCCGAATGTACCGTCTCAATTTTTGTAACTGTGAATTTATATACGTTTTAAGCGCTAATCGGGAACTCGTAGTTCTGTACAGGGTGTCCCATTACCGCATGTTTTACGCGTTATCCCTTATAGATATAGATATTCCAAATAGTTTGACTTTTATAGATGCCATAATTACATAATATAGTACACATCATTCTTTGTGTAATCCCTTGTATCTCAGATATGCGTCACTAAAAATATCTATAAGATCAAAAACTAGAGCATTTCTACAAGTTTTTTGGTTACTTCATCCTTAGTTCATAGTACAGCAGCCTGGGTCAAGATGTCAAGAAAAAATATATAAATTTTGAGTACTTTATTTTTTTAATGCCTATACCACTGGCTTCAAAAAATATAAAAATTAAAATCGCTGACGTACAATTGGGGTCTCTATTAATAAATTAAAAAAAACTTTTCAACCAAAGTAACAAGCGCGCAAAAAGTTTTGTTATTAATAAATAACGACCATCACCACCAAAAGGTATGCTTACTTTTGCCCCCTCCCTGTTTCTAAATCC
Source organism: Sitophilus oryzae (assembly GCF_002938485.1). Lineage (NCBI taxonomy): Eukaryota > Metazoa > Arthropoda > Insecta > Coleoptera > Curculionidae > Sitophilus > Sitophilus oryzae. Next base: position 567,636 of record NW_022146946.1, on the reverse strand, counting down.
AGGAGGTTGGGTCTCTCGCAATAAATTTAAATAGAAATAAACTTTAATCTAATGGAAAAGCAAAAATATATATTTTTTTCTTGAATATTTTAGTGATAAATTTACTTTATGATCATAAGTATAAGGGTATTAGTAAACAAGAAAAACTACAAACTAACAATTAAGGAAGTAAAATTAATAACTTTAATACACACTGAATTTAGTAGTCTAAAAAAGGAAAGAAAACAATTAGGTACTAGCTATAAGTAAATAAATAAATTTTAAAACATAGTTACTGTTGTAGGAAGCAACACCCTTAAGTGGAGATTTTTTTGATCAATTTGCCTGCCTGGCCAGGTGGAAATACCATTTGTTTAAAAAAGGACGTGAACTTATTGATGATTTCCATTTAAAACTAGGCATAGATAGTGGAGGTGGATCTTTAAAAATTTGTCTGTCTTTATGTTGTTGCTTAAAAACCTGAAATAAAACAAGAAAAACATAAATGTACCGGAATAAACAAACTTATTATAATAGAATTGGCTCCCAAAATAATAGAAACCTACAAAAATATTAGAGCAATGTTTGAGATTTTGCAACTCTATACTATTTGTGGAGTCAGTTCTTATATATTTGCCGCAGATCTAAAGTTGATAATGATTATATTGGGCCTTCAATCTTCATCATCATGCCATCCATGTGTTTGGTGTGATGTTAACTCAAAAAATTTACAGTCAAGGGGAGAACTAAGATCCATAAAAGATATCTCCAAATGGAGCATTATAGAGACAAAAGGAAATTTAAAGAAAGAAAAAGCACAGTAAGTGTACTGCTAAGTTTACTTTATTGACTTTTAATAGTTATTTTTTGCAAACTTTAATTAATTTTTAGAGACCAGGTCAACATTCCTTTAATAACTGGTGATGACGATCTTCCAATTATCAACTATATTCCAACGCCGGAGTTACATTTTGTTGATGGAGTTGTACAAAAAAATATACGATTCTCTAAAAAGGACTTTCCGGAAATTGCTGAAAGCTGGCTAAGAAGTTCTGGGATACAATTAGATCATTACAGCAGATTTAATGGAAATAATGCAGAAACTTGCTTAAAAAGTTGACGTCCTTAAAGCACTAGATCCTGATACTTACTTTGTAACAAATCTTTATCTTATTATTGTTATTTGGACACTAAGCCCTTTGCTTACTTTTTAGACAACAAATAAATAGCTATTTTGTGCCTTCAATGATGTGGTAGCCAGCTGTTCTGGAAAATATATTGATACCAATTATGATGCCTATATATTTTCCCTGAATTTTCGATAAAATGAAGACATTGGTAAAATCAGTTTCACCCCAAAAAATTCTCGCTGTTGTTCACCATATACCGGATTTTGTTAGTATTTCACAGAAAACATTGGGCTTTTACTCTGAGCAAGCCTCAGAGCAGGTGCATCATTCCTTTAAGTTTTGTTCTCAAAAAACTTTAATTCAAATCCGAGATCAAAAAAATCTCCTTAGGAGTGTTTCTTCCTACAACAGTAACCATGTTTGGTTTATTTATTTTACTTTATAGCTAGTACCTAATTGTTTTCTTCCTTTTTAGTCTAAATTCAGTGTGTGTTTAAAGTTATTAATTGTACTTCCTTAATTGTTAGTTTGTAGTTTTACTTGTTTACTAATACTTATGATAATAAAGTAAAATTTTATCACTAAAATATTAGAAAAAATTTTTGCTTTTTTTTTTTTTTTTTTTTTTTTTTTTTATTTTATTTAAATTTGCAGAGACACCTCCTGATTTAGAAACAGTGGGAGGGGGGCAACAGTAAGTATACCTTTTGGTGATGATGGTCGTTGTTTATTATTAAAAAAAAAAAAAAAACTTGAAAAGTTTTTTTTAAATTTGTGTAGAGACCTCAATTGTACGTCGGCGATTTTAATTTTTATATTTTTGAAGCCAGTGGTATCGCATTTAAAAATAAAGCACTAAAGTTTATATATTTTTTTCTCTTGACATCTTGGCCCAGGCTAACTGTGTTAGTGTTACTACTAATTTTTATATTAAAACCAAGTATCGCATTTCTTAAACGTTTTTAAAGTTTAATATACACTGTGTCAATTTTTTAAACTTCCTACCCTTAATATCTTTTGCAGTTAAAAATATGAAAAAATCGAAATACATGTCAATTTTATTTGTAAGGGGGACTTTAATTGAATATTTTTAGCCTTTTCTTTCAACCCCCTAGGACTTACAATCTTAAATGGGAAATGGGGGTCAAGTGGCACATCGCTTTAAAGGGCGTTTAATTCCCTTTTCAGTGGTATCCTACTTTGTTGCATTTTGTCCATAGGTTTCCGAGTAACGCAAAATTAACCAGGTAGATACTCTCAAATTTTTTTTAGGATTACTTGATGCGAATTTTTTGAGTTTACTTTGCCAATCCCGAAACAAAATTTCACACGTGCCACCCATGGCCGTAGCGAATTCCAGGGGAGGCAGGGGAGGACCATGTCTCCTCTGGAATTTGCCACTCATTCCAATTTGAGAAATTAAACGTTAATGTTTATGATGTTTCCTGTTTATTAGTATTTCGAATTTCGACCCCCTTGAAAAATGTAATGGCTACTAATTTTCTAATCATTTGTATTACCAGGAGTCCCATTGCAATAATTTTTGTGTAAGCACTATAGCCTGAAAATCAAAATCTCAATGCAGGCATGTTTCTGCAACTTTGAAAGGCGATTATTCGGAAACCCCTGGACAAAAAGCAACAAAGTAGGATACCACTGAAAAGAGAATTAAACGCCTTTAAAAACGATTGAAAGAAAAAGGCTAAAATATTTATTTAAGGTGACCCGCTTACAACAAAATTGACGTGTCTCCCCGATTTTTCATATTTTTAACTGCAAATTGGAAGATTATTAAGGGTGGAAGTTTTAAAATTGCAAATTGTTGGTGGCATGCTCATTTCGCTCTTAAAATCAACCAAGGCATGTGTTGTCATGGGTCAATAAACAAGATGCTCAGGAGACATGGTTCTGGATCTGAAAAATAACGTTTTAGGAAAAGTTATACACGAAATTATTACACAAGGTGAAAACCAATCCTTTAATTAACCCTGTATAATCAGCCAAATACTAAAGTTTAAAAAAAATTGTGTTTATGAACTAAAGTTGATAGATTTATATATAGTTTGGTAAAAATCATGAAAATAGGGCTAAAAAATAAGAAAAATATACCCCTTAAACTTGACGAAAAATATTTCCGTTGTTTTTTGAATCTTAGTGTATAATGCTATGCGGCATCTTCGCTCTCATCACCACGAACCTGTAACTTTCTATCTCAACTCATAAGCAAGAAACCCCATGAAACACATCAAAATGGAATACCCTATTCAGCATTAAGAAAGTGTTCCTTTACACAGTACGAGTTCCGGAATATACGAAAACTTAGCAATTACATTTATGCTGTTTTTTCACATCCATTGTTCCATGTGCACGCTTCCAGCTGCGCCGTTTCAAATTAATTTTGAATCATGTTTGATAAAAACTTTTTCAGTTTTAGGCAACTTATAATAAACCTTTTAATAATTATTATAGGTTGCCTATTTAAAATTTATTTTTAGAAAAGGATTGATCATTATTTAAGGCAATTAGAACATTCATTTCGTAGGAAATATTTGTTTTAATACGTTTTTTTCCACTCACTAATAAAATCAATATTTTTTTGGTGATTGGTTATTTGAACAACAACAAATTGGTTTTCGTTAATTTTAACAATAGAGGAATATTATTTGTATACTTTTCGTTCATTGTCAAAATTCGATGTGAAAAACTACTCTTTTTGTGATGGAGAGTTTGTTATTTTTCAATATGTTGAGGAAAATAAAATCAAAAACGGGTCAAAAATCTTCTGAAACCATTTATAAACAATTTCAAATACTTCCATTCGAACATCGTAACGAAAAAGTTATATCAGTATTTTCAAAATATTTCATACAAATTGTATAGAAATGGAATCGGCTATGGTTTTTGACCTGTTTTAAAATTACTAAAAGTGCAGTTTAGTCACTGTACTGATGTTATGTTGTATATAGGAATAGTTGTTTATATAAGGTTATTATAAGAATATTAAAAAATATTAATAAATGTCTTTGTATAAAATATTTGGTTTTTCTTCAGCTCCATTATCATTTAGTCCGCCTTATACAGGGTCGTTCACCACATACGACACGGAGTATTGTAGCTAAACGATTAGATTTTTATAAATTGTAAGTTTTGGGTTCCTTGTTAAAGGTACAATTTAAAAATAATTTTACTAGATACAGAGTGTCCCAAATAAGTAAAAAATATTATAGTTGTATTTTTTTATATGGAACACCCTGTATATTATTCTATTTTTAGATTCTTCGGTTGAAATAAAGGTAAATTTGATGAAGATTTATCACACTTAAACCTTACCGTTTTTGAAATATTTTCAATTTTGTGAAATTGCAGAAAAATTTTTTAAAGCTTCATTTCTCCAAGGGTATCAAAGTTTTTAACACTAAATATTTACTGAAGTTTATTTATTGATCATATATTGTATTGCAATAATAACAATTATACTACGTTATACAGAGTGTCCAAAAATGTATATTAAATAATTACTGGTTTTAAACGGCAATAACTTGTTTAATTTAAATAGAACACCCTGTATATTTTACGTGAATCAGATGCACAATTTAATTGTCCATCAAATTGTATTATACCATTTCTTACCTATTTCTTCAAGTTTTCGTAGAAAATGCATTTTCTTATAATTTAGACGTCATTTATCATGAAATAGACGTTTTAGATTTTTTTAAAGCAACATACATAGGTATGTAGAAAATGTACAGATGGTAAAATTAATAATATTGCAAGCCCATTTGTTTACAAAAAGAAAACTATTTAAATCTTTGTAAAAGAGTATACCAATTATTACTAATTATTAATATACCTACATTGTTAATCTAAGATACCTACCATCATTATTTCCGCCCAAAAATTAGTTAATTACATACTTAATTGTTTTAATTAATAAATTATTTTTAACAAATGTGGATATGACTCAGAAATTAATATAATAATAAGTTAAGAAAATGAACGTCTCTATTATCCTTCTATTATATAAGAATTCGTCAAAAAATTAAATAAAATGTATAAGGTGTTAATTTTTACCACACTGTCTAAATACACATATAAAATTCAGTTTTTTTAGTATTTTGAGCAATTATTATTAATCAACGTAAACAGTCAATTAATGTAGTTTGAATTCTAGGATCATATTAATTGGTCCTCTTTAACAAAAAAATATTTAAACAGTTTTTTATCTTTTAATGAAATAAGCAGTTGTGTCTAGCCCCAGCAGGCAACTATTAAGCCCGACCAATCACGTTAGAGTTTTTGACCAAACACAAATGAATCAACACCCTCCAAATAACCACGCTAACCAACCTGATTGATCAAGCTGAATAGTTGCCTGCTGGGGCTAGACACTTCTAAATAAGCGAACTATATCGACAGATACTAATATTTACCTGGTACTCTTTAAAAGTTTGTTACATCTTTAAAAATAATTTAAAATGTCAATATTCCATGGGTATAGTGATAAAAAATGAGGTCTAAATTATAAGAAAATGCATTTTCTACGAAAACTTGAAGAGATAGGTAAAAAATGGTATAGTACAATTTGATAGACAATTAAATTGTGCATCTGATTCTCGTAAAATATTTACGAGATATACAGAGTGTTCCATTTAAATTAAACAAGTTTTTGCTGTTTAAAGCTAGTAATTATTTAATATAAATTTTTAGACACGCTATATAAGGTAGTATTTTGTTTATAATTGCAACACAATATCTGAACAATAATATTCTTCAGTAAATATTTAGTGTTAAAATCTTTGATACCCTTGGAGAAATGAAGCCTTAAATTTTTTACTGCAATTTCATAAAATTGAAAATATTTCAAAAACGATAAGGTTTAAGTGTGATAAACCTTAATCAAATTTACCTTTATTTCAACCGAAGAATCTAAAAATAGAATAATATACAGGGTGTTCCATATAAAAAAATACAACTATAATATTTTTTACATATGATACACTCTGTATCTTGTAAAAATATTTTTAAATTGTAGATCTAATAGTCCTTCAACAAACCCAAAACTTACAATTTGTAAAAATTTAATCGTTTAGCTACAATACTCCGTGTCGTATGTGGTGAACAACCCTGTATAAAATAAACAAGGATAAAATGAATAAAAAAAATGTAGTTCATAATTTTATTAATTTAAATAGATTTCTCAAATGAAAAACAGTAGATTACAGTTGAAAAACTCATTTAAGAGTGAAAAATGATCAAGAGATCTAATGGCTGGTCCATACTTCATGGAAAAGCTGTTCATATTTCCACAACATGTCTTAATGATATTCTAGTATGTGCCTGTGTTCATATGAAACATAATGTTTTGCTTTAACACAGATTAACAAACATTTTTAAAATTAGAGAAGTATGGAGATCACGGTGCAAAAAAATCAATATTTTAAAAAAACATTTTTATTATTTTAATCAATTTTCTATTTAAAATAGTATCCTAAATGGCTAAATATGCGTAACTCTGCCCGATATCGATAATATTAACATTTCTACGGTATGTGTCGTTCTTCCACATCGATCACCGATATATTTTATTCAGTAAACTTTGCCGATGCCCCTATTCTCGCAAAAAAAATCGCCCGCTTAGAGCAAAGGGATTTTTTTTTGAAATACATAATAATGTCATAAGAATAAAATTAGTACCTACCATTTAATAAGTAGGTAGGTACTTATTGCAGAACAAAATGTCGCTAGAAATTTGGAATGAACTAGAAGATAAATTAGGGAAGGCAGAAGTTGGCTTGATCAACATTCATCTGTTTCAAAAATGGTATAAAACAGCCTGACACCAGCTCATTTTTTGACATTGATTATGGCAGATTATGGAGTGTAGAGGTATGGTTTGGTTTTTCTTCTCTACACTCCAGTCCTCGGGAAAAAAATATAACCTAACACCAGAAGAAACTAGTTCTGCACTAGAGTTTGCAAATGAAATGTATTCAAATACCGGATTTTCAGCACAATTTCAAAATAAATCTCTGCCATCTGCCAAGTCTAATGGATTCACACAAAATAACGAAATATGTAACTTCAAAAATCAGGATATGTATTATTAAATTTGTTATACCTATCTTTGACAATTATTTTTCAGCAAGTGTAACTTTGTGTTTCATTTAAATCATTGCACCCTGACGGAGACTAACTTCCTTATTTGTAAATACACATTAACTATTTCTAGACCAAAGAATAGATATAATAATTATAAACATTTATAAACCCTCAAATTTGGCATATCATGAAAATTATTTAAAAGTTTTGAGCATGGGCAATTTAATTTAAAATATAAAATATCCCATATTTTTAACCTGTTAGGACTAATGCTAATGTTAAGATCGCGGTAATTGAACCACTCATTTACACTGATTCATGTTCTTGAGATTAGGCTTAGTGTTACAATTAACGTTGTAAGTATGAAGTATGAACCAGCCATGAGTCTTGTTTAATAATTTTATATGACTCTTAAACCCAAGAAAACTAATGAGATTAATACAAGTAATTTCATAAGAACTTACAAACAATACATTAAACTGAGAATACTCTAACTTTAAATATACATCATCTCTGCCATGGAGCTCATTTTTTTAGGAATATGTACCGATGTTTCAAAATAACTTGCCAGTTCATCGATTGTCACATCACAAGGTGGATTTATATTCATTCTTGCTTGGTGTGAACAACTGGCTAAACTGTTTAGATCAACTTTAGAATTAGTTTGAACTAGCGATGCACCTCGAGCTTTTTGAAAACTCTCTGAAGAAAATGTCTCACGTGTTTTCATAGCTGCAGTATCCAAACTGAGCTGCTCACAAGCATTTATCAGCGATTTAAAGTCTTTTTCGGTATGTTTAGAGCAATGCCCAAATAGTTTTTCAGTCGTGGTTTTTGATTTTTTATGTGCACCTTTAAATTTTACAATGCGTAACACAGGATCGCGTAGGATTTTTTTGCCTTGACGTTTAAAAGATGTGGTTTTCTTCACAGCAGATTGTTTCCGCGCACATTCGCATGCCTTTTGAGCTAAATTGGTAATGCTTGATAATGATTTTGATCTTCTCCTGAATGGGTTGTCGTTGGAATCTATATTGTTACGTTTAGGAGCTTCTAATTCGAGCTTTTGCAAGCAGCCCAACAATTTTGTGTCTTCTTCTTCCATTTCGTTCTAAAATTAAATAAAATATACTGAAGCGTGTACAGTCCATGCTATTTAAAGAACAGAATGAACCTTGAAATAAGGTCATTGTTATTGTAAATATCTCCACTAGATTTTCACCACGGGAGATGATGTTATTATGAAACTTACCATGGAAGGCAATAATAAGCATTATACTTCACCGAACAGCACTTTAACTTGTTTTGTGATGCAAATTTTGGTAAAAAATGCCTTGTTTACAAACAGTGACAGTACACAAATAATGATGACTAATAAAAATCATAATGGCGATCAGCAGGTTTGATGCATGCATCTGCGCATTTGAGGAGTCATAACGGATTAATAAATATGTTCTAGAATACATGGAAAACATAATTATTCCTCAGATTTTTTGGTTTGTATTTTAAAAATGATATAGTTTAAATGAAATATACATAATATACAGTTAATAACTACAACATATATACCTATTTATAGTAATAAATACTTTGGCAAATAAACTATGAACCATACATATGCAGCAAATGTTTTACAATGTACAAATAATGTATAGGTACATAAGATAATGGGTAAAATGTAAATATATTTTAAATTTTGGGGTTTGAAAATCGATCTAATTTAACAAAAAACATTGAATATCTACTAATAGTGATGTATTATTATTTGCATTCACAAAATTTATATGTATATTTTGCAAGTATCAATGTTCGAAAAATTATATTTACAAATAATACAATATTATCTAAAAAGGCGTCAGCGATGGCTATGAAATGAAGATCGCTGGCATTTTATATGTTAAATTATTCTAAAATTTTGATTTTCTTGGGATTTTAGGTTCGGGAAAAACGCTGATTAAGTTTTCATTTGGGTTTTCATTATTTTTTATTTGGTTTAAAAAAAAAAACGTTTCGGCTAACTATAGCCTTCACAGTGTTGTGTCATATGAGAAAAATAGTGTCGAATATAATCCAAAAATTACATATACAATATAATTCACACCTCATAATGTTTACTGCAATTAATAAACTAATATAAACTTATCAAAAAGATGACCACATATTTTTTAAAATTATTATTCTTAACACTAAAATTATCTACATTGACTATGGAGTACGCAGTAAACATTATGTGCGTGGTGTGCATATTTTATATGCAATTTTTTGGATTATATTCGACACTATTTTTTCATATGACACAACACTGATGGAGGCTATAATGTTAGCCGAACCGTTTTTTTAAACAAATAAAATAATGAAAAACAAATGAAAAATCAATCAGCGTTTTCCCGAACCTAAATTCCAAGAAAATCAAAAAATTTAGAATATTTAGAATCAAGGTTCAAAAGAATATCAAATTTTCCAAGATTGTAAAATTCTAGTTAATTATTTTATGTGTACAGTTATTTAGGGAATGTCATCGATGTTCATTTCCAAGCCAACTAGACGCCGATTTTTTTCGATGATACGGTATAATTCTTACGTAAAATGTAAATAACATTAGACCAATTAAAACAAAGAAATATGAATTTCTTAGTATTTTTAGTAACACCTTTATTCTTAAAACTTAATTTTGTATTATGCAAATATACCAATTTTATTGTTATTTTATTCATATTGTATTCAGCCATCACTTAAATATTTGATATTAATTTGGTATTATAAATAATCAATACTATTCATTAAAAATTACTGAACAAATATATGTTATGCTTAACATACATTATATATTATCAAACAAAAACACATTCTTCTTTTAAACTGTATCAGTCTTGTCTTTACAAAATTTTTTTTTAAAATTTGAACTCAAAATAATAATCTTTTTCATGATCTTTAATACACATATTCTTTATTTTTCCCTAGATCATAATACCTACTTACGTGTTTGAATCTATCGAAGCTGAACCAACAACACTTGGACACTGTGGAATCTCCCACAATATGAATAAAATAAACATAATTGTCCAGTATTCATTAATACCATCATGGGAGAATATTATTTTTAAATTTATTAAAGATATTTTCCATAGAATTCTCTTGATTTATAACTCGTACCCACTTTTCTTGCTCTTCCGGACACTTTAGGCTGCCTAGTATAATAACTATCCTTAGTAACCATCCTTTCCACCAGGAACACAACAAAGATGAGGCATAGCACCAATAACACACTCCACTTAAGCTTTATTGATGAATTGTTAGAGTCTTAAAAAACACACACAAAAATCACGATAAGTAAAAAATGTATGGGCACTTTTAGGTTAAATCACTTGCACAACGTGTAATTTTTTAAAATTTCTATTTTTTGTGCGAAACCGAGTGACCATATATCTGGTAGTAGTTTATGTCACTTCAACACCAAAATAATTAGTTTTTTGCACTACAATAATAAATAATACCAAAAATCAAAGAGTTAAAACCAAAAATCAACCGACAAAATATGAAACGGAATCTAACCCAATATCTAAGTATGTACAGCTGATGAAGTAAACAAAAGTCCGCCCGTAGGCTGATCTTTTAATAGAAGGCATTGGATGACTAATAAAAATCATAATGGCGATCAGCAGGTTTGATGCATGCATCTGCGCATTTGAGGAGTCATATATTCTAGAACGTAGATTAGTTTCACAGATTAGTTTGTTTATGTCCTCGGCTAGGGTTTTACAAATAAGTTACAGAATTATTGTTAAAATGTTAAAATGTATCGTCAGAAATTCTTGAAAATTTGTATACCTACATATTTTATTATTTCCCTTTTTAATAAGATATCTTGAAAAAATGAGAATGAATTTTTAGTTGCCTAATAATCTGACATGAAATTAGTAATGTTGGTTGCATAACATACAGGTGTGAATTTCAACATTTCAATCATATTTCAATGTCGTGGTTGAAAAATAAACCGTTTTCCACAAATAAAAGAAAGCCGGTGTCGTTTTCAATGTCAAACAGTATTGTCCGCCTATTCAGTACCTTTCGTCGCCCAACGGGTTCTTTGAGAAATTGGTGCACTTGGAAAGAAGTACCGTTATCCGGCCGTTTCCCTCACCGCTTTCGAACGGACCGCCTCAGCCCGTACATTGTGTCAGTGGGGTATCGGCAGTGTTTGTATTCTTCGGTTAACGGTGTTGCGAGAAATTTTTCGAGTTCGGTCACTCAAATTGCGAACAAGATGCCTGAAGCGACGAAACCCTTTCAGAGATTACCACCAAATGTAAAACCGAAACATTACAGATTGAGCCTGGTACCAGATTTTAAGACGTTAACTTTCAAAGGGGATGTTTCCATAAGAATTGAGGTAGGTCCAACATGCGGTTCCATATGCCGGCAGAACTACCCCAGAATTTTCTGCAGTGTGCATAATTAATTTATTCCATCATTACTTCAGTGAATTAAATTTAAAATAAAATTTAGGACATAACCTAACCGCTGTTAACCAAAATACGATTTTTTGCTAATCATCCTATTAATTTTTAAAAAGCTACCCTGGCATTAATAGGTTATTATTTATTTATAATGCAGGACTGTAGAGGTACCTATTACAGGTAAAATAAAGCAAATTAAATGGACTAAATAATATTTGTACGTAATTTTATATTTAGCTACAAATATTGAAGGAATCAGTCGATACATATTATCTGAATTTTAAATTGCTTACTCATTTAGGCGATTTTTATCTCATTTAAATTTTATTTATATCACTTAAAATAACGTAAATACCTCGGTAAGTACATAAAATTTAAAAACTAAATACCGTATGATTGAAAAAAAAACGCCGTCAGCGATGGCTATGAAATGAAGATTGCTGTCATTTTATATGTAAAATATATGAGGAATGTCATCGATGTTCATTTCCAAGCCAACTGGACGCGGTTTTTTTTTGATCGGACGGTACTAAATATACCGTATGATCGAATAAAAACGGCGTCAACGATGGCTATGAAATGAAGATCGCTGTCATTTTATATGTAAAATTATATGGGAAATGTCATTGATCGTCATTTCCAAGCCAACTGGACGCCGTTTTTTTTCGATTATACGAAATTTTTGCTTTAATAATTTCTTCATGCTTTGTCATTTGTCAGTAGAACTCTTGCTAGAATATACCGTATGATCGAGAAAAAACGGCGTCAGCGATGGCTATGAAATGAAGATCGCTGTCATTTTATATGTAAATTTATATGGGAAATGTCAACGATCGTCATTTCCCAGCCAACTGGACGCCGTTTTTTTTCGATCATACGGTATTAAAATAGAAATATAAATCTGTAGTTAGGAATAATTTTGTATTCTTCAATTATTCTACCAATTACTTTTTTTGGAAAGCCAGTGTTTCGTCATAATAATCTATATTTATTTTAATGAATTTGATTGAAGTTGCATCATTTTTTAAAGTTAACGTCTTTTTTTTTGCTGTCGGATAATGTGGACGGGGCTTACTTGTTTACGCGAAATTCTAATCTTTTTATTCAAAGCGAAATCCGAACGACCGACGATCCTCACAGCCATATAAGGCTTTAAGCAGGAGGCACATTATCGCGGAACGGAATGGATCGGAACGGATCGCAACGGAACGGAAATTTCAAAAAGTATATAATTACATAAGTTAGAGGCCACCCACTACCGCGGATCGGAGCCGCGAGGAATGGATCGGAACGGAAGGGGGATTGCTGGGATTGCTTGCCGAGCGAATTTTTTCCGTGGTTCCACAGCCCCCTCCGGTTTTCAATAGAATGTTTACAAATACGCACGATACACAAGAATTTTAGACAGGTTAGAGGAAGTTATTTATATTAACGTTATATTAGCACGCCGCGCCGTTCTGTGTTTGTTGATACGATGAATGAAGAACAATTGATTAATTTTATTCGTGGTTATCCACATTCCACATATTTATTTATTGAGTGATAAAAAGTATCATAATCAACAAATGAAAAGAAAATGCCAAAATGTCACAAATTCTTCGTCTGAAGTATCCGTCGCAAAAGAACAACACACACTAAAACTTAAACCAAGCCAATCTAGTCGTAAATTACTCAAATATGTACTAATCATTTTTTTCCAGGAAGTTCGCGCTAAAGTGCGGTAATTCAAAATTTCCATTCCATTCCGTTCCGATCCGATACGTTCCGATCCATTCCGTTCCTACGTGGGAGACAATAGCGCGCGATTCGGGCGGTGTGAGCGACGCGTATTTATCAATCAACGTTTTCTTACGCTTCGTCACTTACGCTATACACTACAAGCCAAATTCACACTTTCTTAAAAGAATTTTTAAAAATACAAGAACTGTCCTGAAATCACAACTATGTTAGGTATTTACTTTAGATGGATTGTACTTACTTTGGTATAAATATGGTAATCGTAAATTATACAGGATGTTCAAAATTCTACGCCAAACTTTCTAAAATATAAAATAATTTTTCTTCGTTTTTTTTTAAGTGGAACAACCTGTAGGTATATTATTTTTTCAATAGATTAAGTATTAAAAATGGACAATTTTTGTATTTACAGTATTTCAAAATTTTTAACGGTTTCGCAGATATTCGCGGTTTTATATTTTATATGGCATTTTCCACAGTAAATTTTTATCAAAGCCATCCAATGATTTTTCGCTCGTATTTTACCGTTGAAAGAGCCATATGAAGTAATACTGGTGTATCTGCGAAACTATTAAAAATTTTGAAATACTTTAAATACAAAAAATGTTAATTTTTTAACTCTCCATCCAATAAAAAAATAATATACGACTTAGCTTGGGATACGACTTAGCTAGGGTGTTCCATGGACGAATTCAGGACAATTCTTGTACCTATTTGTAAATAATTTTTTTAATGAAGGTTGAAAATTAAGTAATATGAAGTTATACTGGTGTATCTGCGAAACTATTAAAAATTTTGAAATACTTTAAATACAAAAAATGTTAATTTTTTAACTCTCCATCCAATAAAAAAAATAATATACGACTTAGCTTGGGATACGACTTAGCTAGGGTGTTCCATGGACGAATTCAGGACAATTCTTGTACCTATTTGTAAATAATTTTTTTAATGAAGGTTGAAAATTAAGGTTAGGGTTGTAAAATTAAGGTTTTTAATTGTTTATGAATATCTCTGAAATTACCTAAATATATTTACTCATATCTTAGGATTCTGTAAAGTGATCTGGAAGGAAGCCAAAATGCAACAATATACAGGGTGTTCCATTTAAAAAAAAATTATCCCGATCCACTCACACTTTTTTGAGCCACCCTTTAGAAGTTAAAAAATTATTTTCCTGAAATACATCCTCGTACATACTTGGTTTACACTGAAACAAAATTCTAGGAGCTACAGATGCCCAAAGCACTATTGCCGGCCCTGTACACTGATTTACCCTCATTTACAAATAATATAAATGACAGCGATCTTTATTTCCACAGCAAATGTAACGTCGTTTTTGTATGGTACATAAATATTAAGTTATACATAGTTGTCTCTTAGAGTTTATTATTTTCGGTTTGCTGTTGGTTTATATAATTGTAACGTTACGTTTGTTTAATTTTGTAACCTGCATAATCTATATTTATTTTGATGACTTCATAACAGATAAAGGACATGAACAGACATTGGAGTAGAACATGATTTACATGATATAATATCTTATCGATGTTTGCTAATTTTACAGGGTGGGTCAAATTGGACGCTTTTAAAGGGACGCCCTTTTCTATAGGAGAAGAAAACTACTATCGGTGTCTGGAGCTCAATTTTTGTCAAAAACATGATGGTGAAAACCGCATATCGATATCTATTACTGTTTCGAAGTTACGGGGTGTTTTTCAAAAATGTGCAATTTTAACAAATCGCTGTAACTTTTTTGCTATTGAAAATTTTGTATTTTTATGAAAACATTTCCAAAGCATATTTTTACGTAGAATTTAATGGTTTAAGGTTTAAGTATAATTTTTTTAAAATTAATAATTTAAGAATTATCAACAGAAAATTTGATTTTTTATATGGGACACCCTGTATATTTTTAATTTATTGGAAAGAATTTAAAATTACCTTTCCAAAAATATAGCACACTTGATATTTCGCTCGATTCCTCTTCGAGATATAGTGTTTATAAAAATTCGCCCACTTTAAATAAGTAGGCTTTGAACGGCGCCGGCTGTAATGCAAAAAAATTCTAGCTGTGAGCATCAGTTAAAACGAAAATAATATTTGCAATGAGAGATGTAGAATTTTATAACAATTTAAACTATATTTGACCAACATCAAGACATTTAAACTATATCTAATAACAATAAAAATAAATAGCAAACGAAGACATGAGATTTTGCTACAGGTAATTTTGCTACAACATATCGACCCTCTTCTGTTATGGACAGACAGGGCGGTTTTTGAATATTTCTCGCGGAATTCATTAACCTAGTGGGGGTGAAAGAAACCCTCTAATAACTGCCAAGTATTTCTAATTCTTGTCTAGATTATACGGGCAATTTAAACATAAGAACCTTTATTCTTCCGCAAAGATATCCATACGATTAGATCCATAGCCACTAACTCCGGCGGCCTCGACGGCCAACGGCTGGGAACTTGGTTAGTTATTCAATTATTCTTGAAATTGGCTGCAAAAATTTGCTGATAACTTCAGCGTTCTGAGGCGATGCCTCGTCTTGCTGAAAAAATATATTTTCGAGTTTCATTAGGGGCATATCATCAATAAGGGGTTCAAAGCCTACTAGTTAAAAGTGGTGAACTTTTAAAAATTCTGTATTTCGAAGGGGATTATAACAATATATCAAGTGTGCTATATTTTTGGAAAGATAATTTTAAGTTCTTTTCAGTTAATTAAAAATATGTAGGGTGTCCCAAATAAAAAATCAATTTTTCTGTTGATAACTCTTAAATTATTAATTTAAAAAAAAAATACTTAAACCATTAAATTCTACGTAAAAAGGTGCTTTGAAAATGTTTTCATAGAAATACAAAATTTTCCATAGGAAAAAAGGTCCAGCGATTTGTCAAAAATGCGCATTTTTGAAAAACACCCCGTAACTCTGAAACGGTAACAGATATCGATGTACGGTTTTCACCATTATATTTTTGATGAAAATTGAGCTCCAGACACCGATATTAGTTTTTGTCTATCTCTTATAGAAAAGTGTATTTCCCTTTAAAAGCGTCCAATTTGACCCACCCTGTACAAAAAATTAAAATTAAAACCTTACTGAAACACAGCTGAAACTAGCGTAATATTTTGGAGACTATTGACTCGTGATAAATGTAAATATTAAAATACTGCAATACGAACCAGGCATTGGCATATTTTTTTCTTACCTTGTAGATCGTTTTGTTTATTGTAACTGTTCTGAAAAGGGGCGTACCAGTGGGTTATCTGTTTGCGGTGTTATATAAGGGTTCGGGTACCGTTACTTTCTCAGAATACCGTTACCCACTTTAGGAATGCCGACAATAAAAATTCCTTTTGCGGTCAGCGTAGGTATTTTAATAAAATAGTTAAAATTTCGAAAAATACTAATGGAAATATTTTTAGTAATGTTATTTTATAATGGAAAAATTCTCTTACAAAATAAATTTATGATATACCAACCGGTTGTTTTTAAAAAGTGGCTCACCTAGAATTTTTTTGAAAATCAATTTTATTTTTTCCTGTGGTTACTTTTTAAAAAATCAAAAAACTAATTACACAATCTCATAGCCACTTTATCAGGGCTATCTGATGTTTTTTTAGATTTTCAAATTAGCTGATAATTTGTGAGATGCGTAGGCCAAATTAATTTTTTTAAATACGAACCTGCATTTTATATTTCAGGTTTTGTTACACCTCAACATTTACAACAAAGTGTACAAAATGCATTCGAAAGTATAAGAAGATCTATTGAAAGGGCTATACATAAAATTGAACGAAAAATAAATGTGTGCAATAGGGAGGGTGGCACCCCTTTTGAACATCTAGAGAATTAGAAACTAATTTGTAAAAGTTGATATATGTATTTTTAATAACTTCGATTAATATTATGCATACTATTAGATCGCACACTGAGATTTCAAATTCACAAAACAAAAAAGTTAAAAAAAATCAGGGTTGGCATCATGATTTAAATCATTTGATTTAAATCGTGATTTAAATCAAGTGATTTTTTTAATTTTAATCATCGATTTAAATAAAAAAAAAATAATTTTATTAAAACTTTATTATAAATCAAAAAATAACTGTAAAAGTTATAAAAATGTGTCCTAAAAACTATAAAAATATTTCTATAAAAGATATAACAGATAATAAATCGAAAAGTAATTGTAAATGTTATAAAACTATATAAAAATATCTAATCATCAATTTAAATGTTGGACCGATTTTTGAAGTAATGTCGTGTGAATCCATTAGACCGCTAAACGCAGGGATTTATTTTTAAATTTATGTATAAGTGACAAAAATTCGCTTTTCGAATACATATCATTCGCAGTCTAGTGCCAGAACTAGGTTCTTCTGATATAGAGATTATATCTTCATTCCCGAGAATCTATAATAATAGTTCAGTCATTGGGGATTTTTGCTTGGAAAAAAGTCCGGAAGTGTTGCAACTTTGCAGGTTTATAGGTTTTGGGGTCCCTAACTAAAATCCATAAAATGCACATTTCTAGACTAGCCGCCGGCGCCGCCATCTTGCCAAGATGGCGCCCAAAATCGGTATTTTGTAAATATCTCGAAAACTATGCGTTTTTCGCAAAAATTTGAGGGGAGCAAAATTAAAAAGAATAAAATTTTCTTTTCTTCAGGTTCAGGTTCTATGAAAATTTTTGGTAAAGTCAACCGTTTAGGCACAAAATCCCTGGAAATTTTACAATTTTGCGTAAAATATGATATATTACGTATAGTCGATTTTCCGAAATCAAATGTCGATTAGGGTTCACTAAAACTAGTTTTGGTTTAGTTTCTTCAATTTTGTCATAAAACAGTGGCGTATGATTAATTCGCTCATTAATTTATGAATAATTAATTTTAATTATTGAAAATGTGTAGGTACTTGTTTCCACACCACCCAAGAGGTAAAGTACATGGCGCGTTTATTTTAACGTGGTCTCCCCGGAGACCTACTCTACTAGGTAAATTAAAAACTTTAACTTATCTGCACAAGCCTGACGGACCTGGGTCATTGATGTAAAGTCGATCGTATCTGCTGTGCTGGGCTCATCAGGGTGGTCTCTCAATTCGTCCAACTCTTCATCTTCAGCCGCCAGAGGGATATCTACAGACATCTACAAGTTCAACTCCTCTTCATCGGATTCGTCGGGTGACACTTCAGTGACGTTGTCACAGCATTTCCCATTGCAGTATGCACAAATCATTGAACATTTTTATCCAGCTTTTCTGCATCCGCAGGCTTTACCACAGTTGTTGGTTTTGCATTTACAGGATAAAAATGCCAATAGGGATTTTGGAGCTGGAACTGTCAACGTTGTGACTGGAGTAATGCCTGTTTTTCTTCCAACCCCATTCTTCATAGGCATCTTTGGTACAACCAGACCAATGCTGAACCTGGTGGTAAGTTCGCAATGATTGCTGTCCAGCACGACAATTAATTATTCATAAATTAATGAGCGAATTAATGATACGCCACTGTTTTATGACAAAATTGAAGAAACTAAACTAAAACTAGTTTTAGTGAACACTAATCGACATTTGATTTCGGAAAATCGACTATATTATGCATATCATACTTTACGCAAAATTGTAAAAATTCCAGGGATTTTGTGCCTAAACGGTTGACTTTAGCGAAAATTTTCATATAACCTTTTTTATAGGAAATTTTATTCTCTTTAATTTCGCTCTCTTCAAATTTTTACGAGAAACGCATAGTTTTCGAGATATTTACAAAATACCGATTTTGGGAGCCATCTTGGCAAGATGGCTCCCATTTTTTCACAAAATATTTTCGTGGTGTCTGTCTGTCTGTCTGTCTGCCGTCTGTAACACGATAACTCAAAAACCGCTGAACCGATTTTAACCAAATTTGGCACAAAAAAATACTGTGGCACCTGAGAATCTGGCTATTAGTTTTTGGTGGGGGTGGGTCGTTGGTAAGGGGGTATAGGAGGGGGTTAAAAATTTAAAAAAATCGTAACTCCAAAATTACAGTAGCTAGCGAAACGCGGTTTTCAAATTAAGATTAGGAATAATATTTGCAACAAAATCTGAAATAACATCAAAAGCAGTCAAAGTCGCAGTTTTCGATATATTAACATATTTTAGTATGGGCGGCTATACGTACCTCCCGGCGCCAATTTTACTCCTAATAGAACATACATATTATTTTTTTAAAACATTACAAATCATTTTTAATCAATTACTGCAAATCAACCATTGCAAATAATATAAACAGTAATCGAGCAACAATTTGTACACTCGTTTAATTTGACACTTAATATCAGTTTAATAATATATTTTTGTACTTTTGTGCTTAGGCTTAACAGTGCTTTACTTTTATACCTAGGCGTTAAAATGACAAAAATGAATGCTTTTGAGACGTTTGAAAAAAAATCCTTTTGATCTTAAGGGAGCGACTTTTTTGCGAAATATATTGGTGGCCGATGTGGAAAAATAACAAAACGCACACTAGAATTATTAATGTTATCGATAACGGGCAGAGTTATAAAGATTTAGCCATTTAGGATAGGACTTTAATTGGAAATAAGTCCTAGTCATTTGGAAATCCGATTTAAATATTGTTTTGAATTAAAATAAAAAAAATCTGATTTAAATAAAAAAAATCTGATTTAAATCAAATAAATCTGATTTTTTAAAAAAAATCATGATTTTTTCCAACCCTCAAAATAATATCTTAAAATTGCTGACCTGGATATTATTTATTTGAATCTTTCAATTCGCTCGGTTTTCCTTATTCAATGTTAATTAGCGCTCATCAATATTGTTGCGATGAATATAATCAGGTTAAATAAAATTTAAAAAACCAGAGTCGGACTCTTAAATCATCAGTACATTCGTACTTTCAGTTAAAGTGAAAACCAGTTCTACTTTTTTTCATTTTTGACTGATCATTATCGAATAATGAATAGAAACTCAAGCGTGAGAACTACATTTTCGTGATTTGTTCAGTTTACAAGTTAAAGTTAATTAATTCTTTTAATAGTTTCACTAGCATCCCGTTTATTTCTTCGCAATATCCAGGACCTGACCCACCACCACTACGTTTTCTTCTTTTCTGATTCATCAGAATATTCTGTAATTCATTTGCTAATTGTAAACAAACTTCGCGAACACCTGGTTTCAATTTTGTTTTAACCATTTTCATGTCTACGAAATCACCACGTTAAAATGTTTGGACCAACTGAATACTGAATGTAGCAAAACATGAAACGTGTGAATACAATCGTTGATTTTTATTTTTCATTGATAATGAATCAGTCAGACTGCGTCAGCGAAACTGACAAGTGAGAACCCGCCTTTAGGTACAACTGATATTGGAGATGGAGAATTACCCTCTATAAAACCGTCCCAGATACTGGCTTTTGTCAAAGCCCTGGAACTGTGTGATGAGTTGTGAATCACAGTGTGTGTGATGAGTTGTGAACCGGTTTGTGATAACTCAAGAAAGGGGGAGACAATAGATCTGTAAAGTCGCAGTGATTAACCCCCCTCCCACTCATTTCTACATTCTCCACCTCAAAATACATTTTGCTGAGATTTATTGACTTTTCCACCACCTTTTTCACAAACTGCAACTACTCCCAACCTTGCCGTTGTCTATGTACCCGTGTAAATTCATAAACAATTTCATACACAAATTTGTAAACAATACAGGATGACTAGAAGAATTTATGACAGTGGCAATACGTTAGGTTTCAATTTTAGAAATTAAACTATTAAATAAAATAAAATAAAAATATGCCCTATTCCCTAAACTGACGTTGTTTTTATTATTTAAACACGAATAGATTGACTTAAAATATGTACATGTCCATTTATTGGTATTCAATACTTTTTATTCGCTATCTATTCAGAGTGAAGAATTTTTTTTTTTTCCAATAATAATTTAGATTTATATTCTTCTGATCCACGTTATAACCGCTGAAATTTAAAGAAAAAAAAACACATTTGTAAGATAATTACATTTTTCTATCTTTTGTTCTTAAAATATGTTTGCTTTGAAAACTTAAATAAAAAAATGACATAATTAGAATCATTATTCCATCATATATAAATACATATGCTAAATTTTTTATCTAGATCTATGTTTTTATCTACATATATTTCTTACTGGTGGGAACATTTAGAAGTAAAATCATTCTTACGTTATTCTCGTATATGTTAGTTAAATGTAATTCTCTTTCTTATTAAAGATTATATTACTCTAATTAGGATTTTATTTTTAATCAATTGAGAGTGGCTTTACAAGTTTCCGTTTTTTTTTTCAATCATATTTTCTTCTTTATTTATTCATATTTTTGTAAAAAGGTTTATTTACCTAACATGTATTTATTATCAATCATATACTAAAATACACTCCTTAATTTATTTGAATATAATAGAACGCCTATGGAGAGCGGTGTTTACTTTATAGAAAATGGCCCTATATTTTTTAAAATTTTCGATGCTGAGAAATACAAAAATATATTATATTGCAACGTAATATATTTAATGTTAAAATCAAGAACAAAGTTTGAACACTGTCAAAAAAATTATTTATTGGTGACCGGTTTGGTTTGGTTTGGTTGGTTTCATTTTTATTTTATTTGCTTTTACGTTTCATCTTTCTAACAACGCAATTTTATAAATATACCATGCCTAGTAGATACCAAAAATCGCTATTTAGAAAGTAACGTAGCGACGGGAGCACCACCGCCAATAGTAACCGACCAAATCGCGACAGGCGAAAACGGAACCCTAGAAGCGCTCCAGCGACGACTGCTGGAACGAAGTAAGTCGCCGCCGAGGTCGAGCGTCGATAGTCAGTTACAGCAGGGACCAGTTACTTCTGTTCGCGACAGGGAACTAAAACTCCAGGAGCGCGACAGCTGGAGTGAAGTAGGTCGCCGCCGAGGTCGAGCGTCGATGCCCAGTTACAGCAGTTACTACTGTTCGCGACAGGGAACTACATAACTACAACTCTAGGAGCGCGACGGCTGGAGCGAACACGTCCCGATCGAGATCGCCCGGCGCTACGGACATACTAGTTCCTGATACTACTGTTGGCAACCGACGAAATCGCGACGGCTGGAGCTAAACACGTCGCTATGCGGTTACTACGGTTCGAGCTAACTTCAAGAGCGATTATAAATAATTTATTTGCAAATTATAAATAATTTATAATTTTGTCATTATGATCGTCGTTCTTCAGTAACAGGTTCATGATTCGTTGTGGAGCCCGACACGACGTTACAACAAAATACCGCTCCAAAATCGCGTTACTCAAATGCCGATACATCACTATTGGGGATAGCTATACAAATGTTATAGGATGGGATATAAGTTTGAATTTTAGCGTTTTTTTTTTATATGTAATAAAAAAATGTAAAACAAACTTATTGGTGGTGGTCAAAATAAGAAACGTGGAATGACAAATCTGAAGCACAGTCGACACTGTTGTATAGCTGGATAAAAGTGGCAATAAAAATGTGCTTTTAGTTTTGGAATACATTCTCAAATAATGTCAGAAAAGAATAAAATCAAAATCTTCAATTTTCGGTTTTTCTCTAATATCTCTGGACCTACTCGGAATATTAATAAATAAAATAATAATATAATGTTTCTGAAGGACATATTATTAGGTAAATTTTAATGCACTACAAAGTTCTAATTCGAACATCTTCGTATCTTCTGTAGTTTTCGAGATCCCAAGAGTTAATACATTTTGATTTTTGTTTGAAACATGTTTATTTTCAAATTTTTGACTACATACAGGGTGGCCCGTTAGTGCGAGGAAGTCCAAAATCTTCGTCGTTGTCGAAGATATGAAAAAAATTTTATATAGATGGTTTATAAATGAGCATCCTCTTCCGACCCGCGATACACATTTGTGTACAAACTATTTAACTGTATTTTCTTAATTTACCATTTACGCCAATTGAATTTAGGGCGATATATCCCTATATAGAATGATCATTTTACCGTAAAACTATTTTGTTGTATACAAGGTGTCCCAAAAAAAGTTAAGATAAAGTTTTAAGTTTTATTACTAATTTTTCTATACAGATTTGGATTTAGCATAAAATTTTGCATACAGTACTCTATTTTTATTTCCTGCACTATGCGGTGTGTGTTGCTACTCTATTTCATATTTGCTGAAACTTTGGTTAAAAACACTACATTCAAAAAGTGGTTAAAAACTAGAGTGAATTTAACTTAAATTTTGTAATTTTATTAGGTCGTCAACATCGCAATATTTAATGTGTTTTTATTTTAGTTTTAATCATCTTCTGATGATGCTAACATAGTTAGCGAAACGCGCGTCCAGTGTAAAAAGTAAGTGTTTTGGTGTATTGTGGTGATTTAGTGTTTTATTTTAATATGCAGAATGTTATGCTGAATCCAATTATGTACAGAAAAATCGGAGGTGCAATTTAAAACACTTAAAACTTTATCATAACTTTTTTGGACACCCTATATACAATAAAGTATTTTTAGGATATGTGACATTATAAACCCAGGCAACATTTGGTATAAAACTTTTTTTCATATCTTTGTCACCAACGACAATATTGGACTAATGGGCCACGTTGTATATGCCATTTTATTGCATACTTATGTTTCTTATTTTTTCAGGTCGTTGATTCTACAGACGAGATCTCTTTGAACGCTGCAGCCTTGAAAATAGACTCTGCTGAGATTAAGGGCGATAAAGTTTTCATTCCCAAAGATATTCAAGTTAATCAGAGCGATGAGACAGTCACCTTTAAATTCGACACACACATTTATCCTGGTTCTTATAGTCTGGACATCGTTTTTAATGGTATGTATTTTTATAAACGTATCCGCGTTTTATTGCTAATTTTGTTTCTTATCACATTACCTAATGGATAAAGCTGTCTTGCTTATTACTTTTATATTTAGTATATAGGGTGTTTCAAAAAACATGTGCTCTTGTGGGAAGATTCCTCTCCTAAAATTAATATTTTCTGTGGGCTAAGTGTATTGTGCATGTTAAAGTGGTGCACGGAACGGCTTTTTAAATGTTGACTTTTATTCTTTAGGTGATGTTAATGATAAAATGAAGGGTCTGTACAAAAGCAAATATGTTAATGAAAATGGAGAAGACGCCTACGCAATTGTGACTCAATTTGAGGCTACAGATGCAAGAAGGTAAATAAAATAAAAAAAAAACAATTTTTAGATTTACTGATATAATGCAGCAACTATACGGGGTGTCGCAGAAATAAGTGCAAGTATTTTAACTAGTAGTATAGTTCAACCCCAGAAACACGCCTATGAGGGTTTTTTCGCGAAAAAAAAAATTTTTTGAAATTTTTTTTAGTTTTTTGTTAAAAAACTGTAAAATCGCTTATTTCTGGGGCTTACTCAACCGGGTCTCACAATGCAAATTTACCTCAAATATCCATTTAGTTGGTCATTGGCAAGCAGACTCTCATTGTACAGGGTGTCCTATTTTGGTTGAAATCAGACGGTATTTCCGTCATTAGTAAAGATAGGAGGATGCGGTTTGCACAAACCTGTCCCACTTTTTTGTCAAACGCAAGATGCTGTCACCAAAATTTTTATAGCCCTCTTCGTTTCTGAGCTACAGGGTCTTTTCGAAAATTTTGCAATTTGGGACAGCACCTGTATCTCCGTCATTATGGATGATATCGAGAAGGTGAAAACTGATTCTTGTAGAACTTTTTACGTAGAAAACAGTGACGTAGTCTGTTTTTCTACGAAGAAAATATTTTTGAAGATATGAACTAAAGTTATGTTTTTTCAAATGGAACACCCTGTATATTTATAAATCATATGATCCGCCTTGCTATGAGCTTCTCTAAAATATATATCACTCTATATTTATTTTCACTATTTACTGCAATATTTAAAATATATCATTTTCTTATTAGTAGGCCGTGATAAATAACAAAAAATCAAAATGGTATTTACTAAAATAGTCATAAAAATCTTAAAATTTTATTTGGAATTGATATATTTTACTTTTAAACTGTTACCCCTGAATCTCTGAATACATTTTTCTTTTTTTATAATGGAATTTATTATAATGGGATGGGTTTGCAAATATCTAAAAGCTTGCATTATTAAAGCATTTTCCAGGTGTTCGACATTGTGTTAGTTGCCACGATATATTTCATATTTCAAAAATCCCCATAATCAGAAATCAAGAACTGACAAATCCGGGAATAAGGGAGGCCATTATATGAATCCATTAGTTCCAATTCATTGATTTGAGAAATAATAATTTAACAAAATTCCAATATTTTTATTGTAAGTTAAGTTGTGAGGGGGAGCCCCATCATGCTGAAAGTATATTTCACGTAAATTAGGTAAAGGAATATTTAAAAGTCCCGCTACGATAGCTTCCAAGATTTACAAGCAGCGGTAGAGAGTTAAATTTCCCTAATAAGGCTAATATATAAAGAATTTATTAGTGGCTCTCTAAATAAAACAAGAGACACATAGCAGTATACTTTTAATAATTCTTTAGTGTCTTTTATTATCAATCATGGCCTACTAATAAATTTGATCTTTTAACTTTTAATATATTTTTTTAAATATTGCATTAAATAATGAAAATAAATGTGATATATATTTCTGAGAAGCTTATGGCAAGCCAGATCATATAATTTATAAATATACAGGGTGTTCCATTTAACAAAACATAACTTTAGTTCATATCTTTAAAAATATTCTTTTCGTAGTATAACAGACTACGCCACTGTATTCTACCTAAAAAGTTCTACAATAAACAGTTTCCACCTTCTTGATACCTTTAACAATAACAGAGATGCAGGGGGTGTCGTAAATTACAAAATTTTCAAGAAGGCCCTGTAACACAGAAACGAAGAGAGCTATGAAAATTTTGTTTACGACATCTTCCGTTTGACAAAAAAGTGGCACAGGTTTATTCAAACCGCACCCTTCTATCTTCACGAATAGCGGAGATACCGTATGATTTCAACCAAAATGGGACACCCTGTACATGAAAATAACAAAACAAACATTTACTGATCTGGATAAAATTGATAGTTAAATAGTAAAACTCACCCGAGGGTAAAACTTACCCGCCCCTAGTTACTGATATTCTATTCAATATATCACATTCCATATCTTCCATCTAATTCTAATATTATTCGGATCTATTGGTTAATCATCTTCAGCAACTAGCTAGTGTCACCTGAAATAGTATAGGGGCTTCCCCGGACGCAAATCTGCCGCTAAACAGATTCGCATCCCAATCGAATAGGCTAATTGGGGTACCTCACTACTCCAACGCCGCATCGTGTCAATCGAGAAGCATTATGGAGACCTCCGGCCCGTCTACTACTAACCCGCCGGCAAGCTAAGCCTCCTCTTACATCACAATTTTGCCTGATCACAAATATTTACTTTGCTTGCCAATGGCTCATACTATTGCCTCTAATCGGCTTTTAAAATAGTGTTTTAGCATTACTAGATAAATAAATTGAGAGTTTCCGAGGAATGCATATTCTTTATAGAATAGTGAATAAGAAAAGCATTATTATAACGAACAACTTATTTTCCAAGTTTTACAAAACATAATTTCTTGATAATATGGAAAGATAGGTATTGGATTAAATTTACAAGAAAGAAAATCCAGAAAAGTTCCAGTGGTTCTCAAAATTTTAGCAAAAACTCAATTTTTTTGAAAATTTTCTAAGTAAAATAACTCCGTTATTTTGGACTTATTTGAAAAAGAATAAAGAGAAAATATGTTTCTTTTATCGAGATCTACCACCCCTTAAAATACTTGCACTTATTTCTGGGACACCCTGTATAGGACGAGTTTTAAATAAGTGCAAATATATTCAGGGCTGGTAGATCTCGAGAAAAGAAACTTATTTTCTCTTTACCGTTTTCTAAAATAACCGAGTTAAATTACTTTGAAAATTTGGAAAAAAATATTTTTTCTTAAATTTTGAGAACCACTGGATCTTTTCTGTATATTTTTCTATAAATTTAATCTACTACCTATGTTGTCATATTATCAAGAAATTATGTTTTACAACTAAAAAAATTTCCAAAAAATTCCAAATTTTTATTTTTTTTGCGATAAACTCATAGACATGTTCCTGCGGTCAAAATATTATATTATCCATGAAAATATTGCACTTATTTAAAACTCACCTAGCCTCGATTGAAGATATTTTCTATAAAACCATCTGCGCCAATTATGATAATCTAATTATCGCCGGAATTTTAACAATTTTAAAGAATTGAAATTATGTTTGAGATACGTTCTTATCTTCCAGGTGTTTTCCCTGTTGGGACGAGCCAGCCCTTAAAGCTACCTTCGATATCAGTCTAGTAGTACCTAAAAACTTAGTAGCTCTATCCAATATGCCTGTTAAAGATCAGCAAATTAAGGGTGATACAGTGCGATACGACTTCGAGAAAACTCCCGTTATGTCTACCTATCTTGTGGCTGTTGTGATCGGAGAATACGACTATGTAGAGGATCGGTCCAGCGATGGAGTATTAGTCAGAGTGTACACACCAAAAGGTAATGTTAATTTTTCAAATTTTATTCATATTATTAAGGTATATAAGTATATTAGTCAGAGTGTACACACCAAAAGGTAATGTTAATTTTTCAAATTTTATTCATATTATTTGGAGTCGTGTTTCAACATTAAACTAACGGTATCCACTGAAAAGAATGAGTTTTTTCTTTTGAGTCTCTAGATAAAAAAATATAAAAAATCATAAAAATCGAGGCCTAAGGCCGGTCAAATAATTAATAGCGGGAATAATATCAACGTCATTTTAAATTGTTTTACATCTTTATTATGTCTCAAAAGTGGCATTTCTCCTCTGGCACTTTGGGTGAGTGGAGTATTAGTCAGAGTGTACACACCAAAAGGTAATGTTAATTTTTCAAATTTTATTCATATTATTTGGAGTCGTGTTTCAACATTAAACTAACGGTATCCACTGAAAAGAATGAGTTTTTTCTTTTGAGTCTCTAGATAAAAAAATATAAAAAATCATAAAAATCGAGGCCTAAGGCCGGTCAAATAATTAATAGCGGGAATAATATCAACGTCATTTTAAATTGTTTTACATCTTTATTATGTCTCAAAAGTGGCATTTCTCCTCTGGCACTTTGGGTGAGTCTAAGGAGCATCTCACTGTCTAGTCCCTGTCTGTAATGGCCAGGTAATTACACCAAGACGTATAACGATGCCGGATGGGAATATCCTATCCGTCATACCAGGGCACCCTCCACTCTCTGTGGTCATGGCTCACGGGTAGAGGGTGTGGGTGGGTCTTGGCTTAACCACCCGGACCAAGAGGAGACGACCTCACCAAAAACCTAAATCCTATGATGGCGGGAATAGGTCAAAGGGATGCGTGGCTAGATAGAAGACTAATCTCTACTAACTGGTCTCAACTTGGGGTACCAAGGGACACCCCGTTGTATTTTGTCCTTACTTCTTTATCCACGTCATTACCTCTATCTTTGTTTCACTCCTTACTTCTATATACGGGGCTCTGTAGAAGTGGATCGACTAACCCTAGCGACTCGTCGGAACACTATGAGAGTATAAAAAACACCACCGGTGAAGCTGTGAGGAAACCTTCAAGCAACACTGGGCACATTATCAATGCAAGTTTCAAGGGACCTTGCTGGACCAGGCGGGCTAGAAGATCCGCTGAGAATAGGTCTTAGCGGAACAGAAGTATGGAGATCCTAGACCTCCGACTAGGATACAAAGGACTTGCTCCAGAGGAAGCAAAAGCGAAAACACTCCTCGAAAAAGAGCAGAGTAATGAGACTAAAGGGCAAGAGAGGGAGCGAGAACCTCTCAACTCTGCTCCGGCAAGGAGAGAAAAAAGCTAGGATGGAAAGCCGTCTAACACCGACAGGCAAGCAGGGACGTATTACCAGTTTTGCCGCTATTGCTGTACAAGTGAAAATGGCGGTGCTGCCAAAGGATTACCTAGAGGTTGCAGATGACTAAATTTGAACAAAGTTGTCCATTAATGTGTATAATAATAGAGATAAGATAATAAATGGCACTCTGAATAGAATGCCTAGTACAATATTTAAATATTAAAATCGCACTCTCGCAGGTTACAGTCGCAGCGATTCAAAAATCGCAATTGCGGTTTCAATTCTGATTGGAGAATCGCAGTTTTGCTCATCTCTAGTGTTTACATATCTAAATAGATAAATTCATTGCGATTCTAACAATGTATTACAAGTTATGTATAGTGGCTTTTCAACGTCAATAATTTGTAAAAATCCTTTATTCAATAGGCGTCTTGAAAAAGGACATTTGAAAGAAAAACGCGACATGTTAAAACTTTATTACAAATTTGACAAAAATAGCGCAAGAACATCAGAAATATATTTACAAACGTACCCAGAAAGATAACAAGACATAATATTATTTGAAAAGAACATTTAGTAGTTTTGCGCTTTTTAAAAACCAATGAATACATCAAAACTAGGATAGACATAATAGTAGATAATTATTACCTTAATTTATGCTAAAATTATAGTAACTGTTTCAACTGTTATTGAAATAATCTTTTAGTAATTTTTTGAATTTTATTTGCAGGCAAAAAGGAACAGGGGCGTTTTGCTTTAGAAATAGCCAGTAAAGTACTTCCTTATTACAAGGAGTACTTCAATATCGCCTACCCGCTGCCAAAAATAGATCTAATTACAATAGCAGATTTTAGTGCAGGCGCAATGGAAAATTGGGGCTTGGTCACATATCGGTATGTAAACATTTTATTTAGACAGGATCATAAATTAATCTTATGATACTGATAAGTTTGTCGTGGTAATTATTAAAAAAATGTTCTACGGAGTTGTACGAGAATTCCTATTTTTCACGAGTTACAAATAAACCTTAAATATTAACTTGTTAACTTGGAATATTTTATAGAAAAGCGTTTTTTTCGAAAACTACATATGTGTGCTACATACACTACAGTGTGTTTCAATATTCCGCGCTTCCAATAAAGT
This sequence comes from Sitophilus oryzae, assembly GCF_002938485.1. Lineage (NCBI taxonomy): Eukaryota > Metazoa > Arthropoda > Insecta > Coleoptera > Curculionidae > Sitophilus > Sitophilus oryzae. The sequence goes on along the minus strand of NW_022146946.1, from coordinate 537,153 downwards.
GCTTCGTTTGTTAAGCTTCATTCAGAACCTCGCAATTAGTGGAATAAATTAGTGGTTTCAATTACACTTTATACTTTTTAGTTTATGATCATTCACAATGTTCCAAAAACAAAATTAAAATTAATAGAATATCCTAGCAATAGCTTGCGGTAGTCAGTTGTATCCATAAAGTGTATTATAGTCTATAAAATGAATAATTTTGAATTTTGACCGTTATTTTTTACCAACATGGCAAATATAAAATCCCTCTATCAAAAAAGTTACTGATATTCTTTAAATTGAGTGCTTGAACGAATCAGATAGGTAACTCTTTCGTGAAATAGAAAAGGAAAATAATAAAACAAGTGACAGTTTTTACAGTTCTTGCAAAAATCAACACGAAATGTCATAATTGTCAAAAGTAAAATGTCATCAGCTTTTGACATTTCCAATTATCAGACCAATGCCGTCTCTAATAGAACAGCCTCGGAGCCAGATTTATGACGTCACGCTAGTTAGATACTACGGATTAATAAATATGTTGTAGAATACATGGAAAACATAATTATTCCTCGTATTTTTGGTTATACTAAAATGTTTTTTTTTGAACCAAAAAAAAATAATGAAAAACCAAATGAAAACAGCGTTTTTATAATAATAATCAGCGTTTTTTTTCCCGAACCTAAATCCCAAGAAAATCAAAAATTTTAGAATAATTTTACATATAAAATGACAGCGATCTTTATTTCATAGCCATCGCTGGCGACTTTTTTGCTATGATATTGTATTATTTGCAAATATCATTTTTCGAACATTGATACTTGCAAAATTACATATAAATTTTGTGAATGCAAATAATAATACATCACTATTAGTAGATATTGAATGTTTTTTGTTAAATTAGATAGATTTTCAAACCCCAAAATTTAAAATATATTTTACATTTTACCCATTATCTTATGTACATATTCATTATTTGTATATTGTAAAACATTTGCTGCATTTGTATGGTTTATAGTTTATTTGCCAAAGTATTTATTACTATAAATAGGTATATATATATTGTATTTATTAACTGTATATTATGTATATTTTTTTCCATGTATTCTACAACATACTTATTAATCTGTAGAGTCTAACTAGCGTGACGTCATAAATCTTGCTCCGAAGCTGTTCTATTAGAGACGGCATTACGAGAGACGGTATTGCGTCAGCATGGCTGCAAATTGCTAGCCTAATAAAATTAACACTAGAAAAGCCCGCGAGAACTGTCAAATTCAAAGTTATTCGTTTCACAGACTCTATTTAGCTTATAAAACAATGAACTTTTGATTTCTAACCACAAATTTCTCTTGACAGATGATAATCAAAGGCCAAAATGACATTCCTCGCAAATTTTGAAGTATAATTAGTGGAAAAGTTAAAAGTTTGTTAACCTTATTCTCTAATTGAAGATTACTACGACTAATTTTGACCTTGTGAATGCTTACATTTATATTAGAGGAACAGACTTCTACTCTAATAATTAAAACCACTAATTTATTCAACTAATTTTGAGGTTCTGATATAAACATATTTATAAATACTTTAACAACCGATATTCCGATTTGAAAAAGATTTCGAGTGATTATGTTTTGTTTGGTGCTTTAACATTTAACTTTGAAAAAAAAACAGAAATGGTACAGGAAGGGTGAAACTACCCCCACCCCTATACAGGGCGTTTCAAAAAACGTGTCCCATCTCTCGTGGGGAGATTCCTCACGTAAAAATAATATTTATTTTTCATATCAACATAGGTCCGATTTTGCTTTGTTTCGGAGCTACAGGGTGTTAAAATCCTAATCATTTTTCGATTTACTATAATTTTCTTCCAAGTACTTTTAGTGATTCGAATGAAATTTTGAGGGTAAAAGTTACATAAGTGCTTCATATTTTAATGTTAAAAAAGTGTCGATAAATTCATCAGGGACGTGCATATGGATTATAACTGGAATATTTTTTTTATAAAAAACGTGTGCGCCACTGACCTTTTTCTTTTGATGTCTAAATTGTTTGATGTCTAAATCTTTTAATAGGCCGTTTAATGCCTATTAAAAGTTATCTCTTGATATTTTGTTGAATTCGGCCTCCTTGATGAGATAAACGCAATTTTATTAATCACAATAATTAATAAAATTAATAAATTATATATTTTACTTAATAATTATTACTTATTATTAGTATTAGTTATTTTTACTATTAGTCCAACATACAGCAATTTCAATTAAAAAAAATAATTATATTCAAGATAATTACAAAAAAAATAATTTAAAAAAGTTTTAACATCTTGTATCTCTAAAACTATGCATTTTCATGCCCATGTTTAGGGAATGCAATCCCGCAAATGCGGGATCCCTCTGTGATTCCGCGGGATCAAATTTGCGGGATTTACCGTGCGGGATCTGCGGGATCGACACCAGGGGATTCCCCTTACGGCTTGGCCATTAAAAATAAATGAAATAAACAGGTTAGTTGTTAGATTTCTTTCTGGCGTGCGTAAGTGAAGAAAAGCGTTTAACTAGTACTTGTGGACAATTTCGTCAAATAAACTGCCGGACATAATTATCCGGACAAGCAAAATTTTAGGGTAAATTTAAAGTTGAATATCTCTTGAACTAAAAAAGATTTTGGGATGCGGTTTGGACCAGGTTTTAGATGCATCTATTGTGATTAAGATACTATGTGATTTTCGAAAATATATTTAGTGAATTCTCGTATACAGGGTGTTTTATAAGAGTGTGAAAATTTAGTCAAGAATCTTTTTTACCGCAAATTTACAGTTTTTAAAAAATCGAAATTTTTACGACTAATCTGTATTGAAATTAGAAAAAACAGTTTGATCGGTTTTTTATTTTTTTTTTGTTTTAAGGAAAATACGACGTTTTTTCGAAAAATATGCATTTTTAGTCATACGATGGTCCTAAATGGAACAAAAAGCTTTGTACATTCTGCATATGCCAAAAAATTATTGATATAGAGTGTATCTAAAAGCAGATAACTAACACAAATTGAAAAAAAACCTTCAACATCAGAATAATATTTTTATTTATAAAATAAGTAGATAAATTATAATAAAATTTAAGTTTATTTAATATTAAATATATTTTTTGAGCACCCTGTATACATCGGTTCAAATTTCTGTTGAACTAGTTTAAGATACACTATTGTGGGCCTACGCTATAGTATATTGTGGGCCTATGCAAAATGTACAATGCCTTTTGTACCATTTAGGACCAAATGTATGACTATAAATGCATATTTTTTCGAAAAAAAACTCGTATTTTCCTTAAAACAAAAAATTAAAAAAAACACCAAATTGTTTTTTTCTAATTTCAATACAGATTAGTCGTACAGCATACATAGTTAAAATTTCGATTTTTCAAAAATTCTAGATTTTCGGTAAAAAAAATTCTTGGCTAAATTTGTACACTATTATAAAACACTCTGTATACGAGAATTCGCTAAATATATTTTCGAAAACCACATAGCATCCTAATCACAATAGATGCGTCTAAAACCTGGTCCAAATCGCATCCCAAAACCGGAGAGAGAAAAGAAGAGCATTTATTGTTTACAATCCCGCAATTTTGCGGATCCGCGGTATTGATTGCTTTAATCCCGCGGGTTTGCGGGATTGAGATTTCGGTGTGGGATTGCATTCCCTACCCATGTTTATAGGAATTTTTTTCATATTTTTAGAATGAGTACATATTTAAAACTTTCGCTAGTAAATGATATTAAAATGTTTTGCAGACTTGGATCAAGGCAAATTAATAAAATTGCATTTATCTCATCAGGGAGGCCGAATTCAACAAAATATCAAGAAACACCTTTTAATTGGCATCAAACTGTTTACACTATTTCGCTATCAAGAGAAAAAATATTCAGTGGCGTACATCCTTTTTTTTAGAAAAAATATTCCAGTGATAACCCATATGCACGTCCCTGGTGAATATGTCGACACTTTTTTAGCTTTAAAATATGTCGCATTTAAGGTAAAGTCACCTATAATGGACATAGCTCCTATAGTGGACACTCATTTTTCATTTTCTTAAAACAAGTCAGTCATAGGTTTCCATGAAAAAATAAACAGTTTGGCACCACTGTCTAACATCGTTATTAACAGGGTACATTTCCCGCGCCTTTATACATAACCTCATTTGAACAAAGACACTTTATGTTGATGACGCACCTTTTGACTCTTTTTTACAAGCGGTTGTTACCAAAAAATTAACCAGTAAGTACTAACTTTTTCTTTTTTTTATATCTTGATTTTAATAATAATCAAAATATGACATATTACCCTCAAAGAATATTATTCATTTTATTTAGTTCTCAGTAGAATTCTTGTTGAATAACAATTTTAAGGTTAGATAAAGGGAGTGTCATCTTTAGGAACACTAAACAATAAATGTTCCTTTTGAGGACATGACATGTTCACTATAGGAACAACTGAATTTTAAAGTATTTTAGGAGGGACACAATGTTATTTTAATGTTATTTAGATGGCTAAGAGTTTCTTTATAATACGAAAGCAGGAACCTATGGTGGACATCCCATGTCCACTATAAAACTGTCCACAATGGGTGCTGTTTGGAATTTTTTTTTCTTTTGTCTAGGTATGGTTAAGGTTAAAAAAATTTTAAAATACTCCGAAGAAAGCATGACAAATGCTTTATCGGACGTTAGAAGCGGAATGTCATATAGGGCTGCGTCTCTAAAACATGGGATTCCCCGAATAACACTTATGGGGAAACATAAGAGAAACTTACCTGCTAAAACTAAAATGGGCCCTAAAACATCATTTAGTGAAGAGCAAGAGAATATGTTAGCTTACTGGATTATTACTTTGTCAAAAGCTGGTTTTCCTCTTTCCAAAGAAACCTTGATGTATAGCGTTAAAAAACTGGCAACTGAATATAACATTAAATTTGGCGGGAAAACAACTCCAGGTAGAAAATGGTATAATTTATTTTGTGCAAGGCATCCAAATATTTCCCTAAGAACAAGTCAAAATTTAACTACAAGTAGACGTTTAGTATCAGAGGCAGAAATATCAAACTGCTTTCAGGAAGTAAAAAGTTATATTGATCAAAATAAACTAACCACTATTTTAGACAATCCGAGGCGGGTCTTTAATACTGACGAGACTGCTTTCTTTTTAAATCCTAAACCAGGTAAAGTACTTGCTCAAAAAGGAAGTAAAAATATCTATACTTCAGCAGGAACCGATGAGAAGGAAAACATTACAGTGCTTATACTGCTAATGCAGCTGGTCAGTTAGCACCACCTATGATAGTTTATCGTTTTGTCAGAATACCACAAAACATCGCAGTTGCAATGCCTAGCGAATGGGCGATAGGGAAATCTGACTCAGGAAATATTTTTCGAATATATATGCAATATCTTCTTGCCGTGGGTCAAAAAAGAAAATATATCCCTTCCGGTGATTTTTTTTATGGATGGACACTCCTCCCATGTATCTCTTCCTTTAAGTAAATTTTGTCACATAAATGGAATAGAACTGATTGCACTCTACCCTAACGCTACGCATGTCTTACAGCCTATGGATGTTGCAGTTTTTCATACAATGAAAACTGTATGGCGACAACAAGTGCAACATTTCAGGATGCAAAATGGGGGAAGACAGGTAGACAAAGCAGAGTTCCCAAAAATATTAAGAAATGTTTTACCTTATGTTACACCAAAAATAATAGAAAATGGATTTAAGAAATGTGGGTTGGTTCCTTGGGATCCCAACCAAGTTAAGCTTCCGTCCCGATCTAATAATAATCCGAAAACTACTCATGCGCCAAACAATTTGGAACTGGAAACGTTCCTTAATTTATAGAAAAAAAAACAAATTGGAGTAGAGAAAGTTCAGGGCTTTTAAAGAAACTAACGAAAAGTTTGGAAGGTGCAATAGAAGATAAATCATTATATGAACTGTGGAAAAAATCTAACATGAAAGTAAATTCTAAAAAGAACAACGATATAGAAGAACCACCACAAAAAATCCATCCAAATGCATCTCCACAAAATCGAAATAGTGATGAATTGCGCAACCAACATACACCAGTAAAGCAGATTTGTCAAAACTTCTCCACCAATTCTTCTCATACGTCACCAAGCTTTCCATCCACCTCGACTGGAATAACACAATCTAACACTGGGATAGTGTTAGATTGTCTTGTGGAATCTGATGTTTATATACCAACACCATTTAAAAAAAACTTAACCTGGCCATTAGCTCACACAGATCCTAAGAAAAAAAGAGTTAAGGTAAAAATACCCGCGGTTGTAACTTCACCTCAAATGATTCAATATCTGCATAAAAAAGAGGAACTAAAAAAGAAAAAGGAAGAAGAGAAACAAAAAAGGAAGCAGCTACGAGAAGCTAAAAAACTTGTCATAGAAGAAAAAAAGAAAATGGTTGCAGAAGGAAAGAAAAAACGTATAAGACAGCTATCCAGTTCCAGTGAATCAATTATCTCAATGGATGAAGTCAATGATTCTGAAATAGAGGAAATTAATGTTAATGATCATAATGAAGAAATAACGCAAGATATTAGAAATGTTAATAAAGATGATTTAAAAGAGGGTGATTTCATATTAGTTAAATTTATGGGAGGAAAAAGAAATACAACCGAATTTATTTACTTATGCGTAGTAGAAAATTTAGATGATTTAGTTGACGACATGGTACAAGTGATGGGTTTAAAGAGAGTTACGATACCGCTAACAAGGAATTTGTGGTAGATGAAAAAGATGTTTCAAATATTCTTTTTAACCAAATTCTCGGCATTGTTTCACACCCGGAAATATCACTTAAAGGAGAAAGATTTAGATATATTTTTAAACATCCATTAAATGTTAAAGAGATGTAATGTAATAATATTTTTTAAAAAAGTTTTTTGATTGTATTTTATATACTTAGAATTTTTTTAAAATAAACTTATTGATTTTATTAATTATTGTTTTTGTTGATTAATGGTTGGCATTAATAATGTTCACTATTGGTGGGTCCACTAATGGACAAACATGAAAATGCTATGTTCATTACTGGGTAACCCGCAGTGGTCACTAGTTTTTAATTCTTAGTGTATAAATACTATTTAATCAAAAGTGAATATTTTTTCATAAAAACAGGCCTTGAAACTGTGCATTACCATGCTCAAAATATTTTTCCTGGCGTTTAATAGGCTGTAACAATAAAATATATCCTTAAAATGTCCGCTTTTAGTGCACTTACCTTATAGTAACTTTTACCCCCAAAATTTCATTCGAAACACTAAAATCACTTGGAAGAAAATTATAATAAATCGAAAAAATATTAAGACTTTAACACCCTGTAGCTACGAAACAAAGCAGAATCGGACCTATGTTGATATGAATAATAAATCTTATTTTTACGTGGGGAATCTCCCACGAGAGATGGCATATGTTTTCTGAAACATCCTGTATGAATCCTAATAGCAATATTTTTCAACTCCAACGACAATCAATTCTTTTTCTTAAAATTGTCTTCTAGTATTTACTACATTTTTTGTCTCTTGTAAAAACATCACCTCGCTTAGTTTTTAGGAAATATATTTTTTTCTAAAGCTAACCTACAAAATATATAGGGAGTCTCAATATTCTTTGGAGATAGAATAACTACGTATTATTGGAATCAAAATAAGTTAATTGCACACAATTTACCTCTATACAAAAGTGGTTTGTTTGTCTATGTTAGAGGGCATCATTCAAAAATAAACTCGAACGTTAATTAATTTAAAATTTATCAAATCATTTTGTCAAAGGTCATTTGTAATACTAATATATCACTTAATATTATAACTAGATTATTAGCGCATACTAGATTTTATGTGCCTACCTAGTTTGATGTGACAAGAAATATTTATTGTCACTTCGTGTCACTATGTCTAGATACTAGTGTCTAGTCACTAAATCGATAATTCAAAATCCACGCTTACGCCACAACGCTTCTACTTTACTACTAACTATAGAGAAAACTCCACAGACTTCGAGACAGGAAAATCAAGTCCATTTAGCGTGTGTCCAAATTTTGACAAGTTTTCAAAAAAGACAGTTTTGTTTAGACTGACGTTTAATTTCATTTTATTTAAACTTGATAAGTTCGAAATTATTTATCTCAGATTTTTGAATTGCATTTAAAAATGGATGTGTATCACGTTAATGAAAAAATTCAGATAATTAAGTGGATTTATCAGAACAAGTCGATTGAAGAAATAAAAACGGGATTCAGACAAGCTTTCGAGAATAGGCCGGTGCCTTCAAAAGCCTCCATTCACAGGATAAAAGAAAATTTTGAAAAATATGGCTGCGTTACTTCCCACATGCATAAGAAACCAAAAATTGAAGATAATTCTCGTGAAGAAACAGAAGCCTTAATATGCGCTGCAGTTGAGTAAAATCCAAATAGAAGCTGTGTACAAGTTGCTGAAGCAGTAAATTCAAGTACAACAACAGTTAAAAGGGTCCTCAAAAAACGTGGTTGTCGTTCAAGAAAAGCTAGAAAGGTTCATGAAATTTTCCCCGACGATCAATTTCGCCGTATGGAGTTTTGCGAAATAATGATGGAAAAGGTAAATCTTGACGAAAATTTTCTTAGGAGAATAATTGTTTTTACTGATGAGTTGTCCTTTTCCTTATTAAATCGGCAAAACTCCACGCAAGTCAAAGGAAAATTTGCATAGGTTTTATAATGTGCGAACCCAATATCCACAAAAACTAAATGTTTTGGCGGGTATTGTAGGGGAACACGTTATTGGACCATTTTTTATTGAGGGCAATTTATATACTGCGAAATATCTGGATTTATTGCAACAGCAAATTGTACCGGCGCACAGTGCTTCGAACATATGGCTCTAGAGGACAAAAATGCAAAACTTATCTTTTATTGTATGCAATTTATTCAAACTAGGTTTATTTGACACAAATGATGAGTACTCTCGTTGTATTAAATGATGATGTTCTTAGTCCCATGTTTATGAAAAAAAATCTTATAAATAATGAAAATGTTGGTTGCGAAAAAGCTGTGTTCCATCTAAGGAAATAATAATTTATAGTATGAAAACGGTGTAAGTATTAAATAAATCCCTGTGATAAAAAAGAATTGAAATATCATTAGAACATGATTCCTACAATATAAGCCTAATATAAGATAAAAATGTTTTTCTTTAATGAAAAAGAAACGTTAATGTTATATTTAATTAAAAAAAACTTAAGATACTATAAATTTACTTTAGGACAACAAAATGCATAGATCGTAACTACTCTGATTCAGAAGAATCACTGCTGACAGAATCTTCCAAATTTATAGTATCCAAATCACAGGTAGATGAAGTATCCTCACATAAGATATTTTTGTACATCATTTTCTAATATGTTACTTTTTCGCGTTGTTACTCTCCTTTTTGTTGGTATGAGGGGTTCGGATGTTAATAGATACCTCTTTAATAGACACATTTTTTGAAATACAAATAATTTTCAGTTCTTGTCCTTATGCTCAAGCCAAGTATAAACCAGATCGGCATTGCTTATCAATTTTACTCCATCTGAAAAGTATTATAAAATAAAGTTCGTTGCAAGCAGACGCAGGTGAACTATACAAAAATTAAAAGCATATGAATATGACAACAGAAATATTCAATAAATACGATATGTTTTGATATGTTTTTTTAAATGCCTTTTTGAAGTTTGAAAACGTAAAATTTTTATACCCATTTAAGAATCATCTTAAAAAATAAATAAAAACTAAACAATCATGAACTTGTTTAGAAATAAATTTAAAGTACATACCTTGTTTAATAATATCCATAGTGGCTTAATATACAGAACTACTATGAATGTTATTCTTTTTACTGATAAGATAATGATCGCAAAATTTATTTTTAGTGAAAATATTTGCAAACAAAAAACGCTGTTTATGAAAAATAATATACAGGATGGTTGAACATTGCTATAAGTATAAAATTACATATTCAGATATTAGTAAATTTTAACTTTTTTTTCGATTTTTGTCCATGGGACGAAGCACTGTGCGGCGATTCGACGATTATTTGGCGAGAGATTTGGTGATATTTGGTGGCAACAAGATGGATGTCCAGCACACAATGGTCGTATTGTGCAAGAATATTTAAACAATACTTTTGGCAATAGACTAATTAGTGGGCATGGAACCATCTTGTGGCCGCCCAGGTCACCTGACCTCTCGGTGAATGATTTCTTTTTATGGGGGTACATAAAATCTAAAATTTACGGCCATGAAGAAATTCAAAACTTGGAGCAGTTAAGGCAGAAAATATTTAATGCCTTTGACACTGTCTCCCCTGATATGTTATCCAATGTGAGGAGAGAGGGGACTTTATGATCGTTTGGGTTATTGTTTAATGCAAGAGGGATGCATTTTTGAACAATTTTTGTAATTTAAATTTCATTATCCTGTTTTTTTACCGTTTACCCATTACCTATCTTGACGAACATGAGAAAACAAAGGTCCTTTTCAGGACCGCAAATATTTTGATTGAGAAATTTGTTACTTTCATTTTTTTTGAATTAAAAAAACAAAAGTTGTTAATATAATACCAATTTAAAAGTGTTTTAGTAGTTTTAATACACACTATGATATAAAATGTATTATTATTATAATGTAGGTACATTATTAATACTATTATTCATTCGAAATGGCATTAAGGCCCAATTGCACCAATGATTTAAATTTTTCTTAAAGATGAGTAGAGCTTAGAATGAGCTGTATTTATATTTACTTTAATATTCACCTTAAATGAGGCAATTTGACTGATACGATTTTTGAATTTGAATTGTTTTTAATGATACTAACAATTTTAGTTCAATTTTTAATAAAATTTATTTAATATTAATAGAAATCCTAGAGATTTGAAATCTCTTTTAGCGATTTATAACATTCTCAAATGAATTACAGGTGCCCTTATTTTCTATGAAAACCACACAGCTTTTTTCATAGTCGCTGCAGTTGCTATAAAAAAAACATAAATAAATGAATAGGGACACTTTTTATTCTCTTAGTTTCATATTAATTACTTTTTTAAAGAAAAAGTCACAGTTATAACTCGACTTAAGCTAAGAAGACCTTAAATATCGCGGTGTAACTGGCCATACATTAATGTCAAAACTAATTTTTTAAACTGTGAAAATTGCGACACACGCTAAATGGACTTGATTTTTCCTATGTCTCGAAGTCTGTGGACCTTTCTGTATCTATTTAAACTTAAAATGTTATTCTTTCAGTTTTACCGGAAGGTATAAAACTGGGCCTTAAACATTTGTCAAAAAGTATGACATTGATATAAATTAATAATAACAATCTGTTGCTGATTACCATAGAAACGCTAGTTGTAGGAGTTGGGAAATTAAAACAACTTTCGGTGCACGTCATCAATGACCCCATGCGTCGTCTTATGGAGTTTGCTGGTGGTCGTATTATGATGTGCAACCAAAGTTATTTTAATTTCCCTATATATATTTTCATTTTTTTTTTGTTTTTACGATATGGAAATGTGGAAAAGTATAAAAGGGATTAACAGTTTTAGAATAAACAAATTTTTTTATAATGAATACATTTTTCTCAATAATGTCAATAAAAAAGTTTATCGTCTTGTAAAGACGATCCGGGGACATACTGTAGGTAATATAAAATTTGCAGTCATACAATCGGTATGTAAAATAGCTGTCTTCTGCTAATAAACACTAAACCATTTAATTATATTTGTTATAAAAACAATGAGTTCTGTTAAGTTTGAAAAAATACAACAGTAATTTATGTAGATGTATGTATGTACAGATGCTTTTGTTCTTCGTGCTATAATAGATAGTGTGGGATCGTTAATTACTCATTTAAAATCTGAATATACACAACAATTACAACATACAAATATTTACCGTTATTAGCGAAGTGCACGTCTTTCCCTTTCAAATCAGAAAAAAAACTTCTTTATACGGGATGCGTAACATACATATGGTAATCGCAAAACAATTTCCGATGCACGTGATCAACTTTGAGCGACAAGCGATATCGACAACGCTGCCAGATTGTGATGGATTTAGGAGATGAATCTTAATTTAAAATTGACAAACAATATATTTATTATATCATTTTTAAAAGTTTTTTACGTTTTATTTTTAATTTAATAACTAATATTTTAGTAATTAAATGATTTATTTGTTTTATACCTTATTTTACTTATTACATATTGGCAAAAACTAGTCCATTATGAAGATTATTCTAAATTATGGGTTATATTTATTTATTTATTGGTGTACATCTTACAACGCCATAAGTGGTAATAACAAGTAAGAGGGTGATATTAATGCACAAACTAATAATCACAGAATTTAATAAAATCTAACGTAGAAATAACTTTGAAATTGGTATAATGTGCTTATCAATTAAACTTACTTCTCTGTGTGCAGTCAACGGTAATAAAGGACCTTTATTATCACGTTCTCGTTTAAAATAGTGAATTCAGGGAAGTTAAAAGCTCTTCGCTTCGATTATTTAAATGCTTCGGCATATTTCCAACACAGAATTTCAAGATATGCAATACAAATACTCGAAAATTTAGTTCCTAAAAGAACTGTTTGTGCTTAAAAGTACAATTTTTAAAAAAAGACTATGAAAATAGGCAAAAAACGAGAATTACTCACAAAGATTCAACAACAGCATGATATTATACAAAATAATGACTGATATTAGGATAATTCTCAAATAATAAACGACAACGTTGCTGAACATGGCGCAATGTGACCAATATAGCGATAATAAAATTCGGTTTAATCTAATTTTTGCAGCTTTAATCTAAATAAAATATCTCTTACAATCATTTGCTCTATAAAGTAAAATGAAGAGCTGCTCGATATCTTAAATTATACAAAAAATTTAAACATTTTTGCCAAAATGTCATTCAGTCAGGTTATCGACTTTAGTGTCAATGTCGATATGATTGATGACGTGCATCGGAAAATGTTTTGCGATTACAATATTTTGTCCTTACCTGTTTAAAATGTCAAATGTCTATAATTTAAAGGCTTATCACTTACTAAAATTTGATACCTATGTACATTTTTAAATGCATAATATAATTTGATTTATATTAACTTAACCTAATCTAACTGAAAATAAAATATTTTATGTGGAATACACAGTTTATCTAATAAATTTGAAACTCCGAATAAAAATATGCTCCAAAACTCACATTTGATTACAGTCCGATTTAGCAACGATAACGATTTATCTCACGGTGAATTTTGTTATTCAGTAATTCTGCCCATTTTGATAAATATATACCTGTATATAGATATATGAGTATTTCGAATTCTTGTTCTTCTAGGCCAGTAAACGTTGCCGAGTATTATATGTAAAGGTGGAAAAAATTAGTAACCAACCAATCTCAACGGGAATATGTAGATAATGATCTCCTATTTAAACCCTCAAAAGTCCCATTCGGTCCCAGTGGGGGAAGTTTGAAAAAAACCGCCGCCATTTTGGATTTTTTTGTTTTTTTTTCAAATATCTTCGTTTGAATAACTTTTTTCGAAAAAACTAAAGATATGTTTTTTGTAGAAAATTAAATTTAGAATATTTTATGTTATATCATTTTTTTTTCTAAAATAAATACTAATAGAGATAGAGAAATTTTTTACTATACGGTTTATAAATTTTTTATTTTTTTTAAACCAATCAGCTATTATTTTGGCGTTAACAGTATAGTGCTAATATATGTAGATAAACCGAGTATAAATTTAAGCAAGAAAACAATTAAAAATAACGTTTAAATATCATTTATTAAATAAAATTATTGTTAAAAAAATTATATTAAATTAAAGTTATTAAATAAAATCTGCTATAACGTCATCTTGAGCGTCATTTTCATCCTCAGCTAAAATACAAAAGTTTGGCTGATTCCGTAGCTCTAACCACACTTTGAAGAACTTAAAGTTTTCTACAAGAGCAATTTTTAGAGCACTGACTCTGTTTGCAATTCAGGAGGCGCCACATATTCTGTGGATTCAATAGGTGTCAGATTGCCTTTTTGATCTTTCTTCCATCCTTATTGTAAAGGATCTAACTTGTTACCAATCCATTCCGGAATCTAAAAAATACAACTTATAACATTTCCTATAATAGATATAAATAAATAAATAAATGCCTTTATTGTCAAAAAATTTTACAATTTGTAGACAAAGGTAAAGTAAACAAACAAGATACACAAACAAACAAACAAAAGATAATACAAAACATTATACAAATATTATTGTCAGTCTTATTGTTTAAAATAAACATTTATAAATGTTTACAATGTCAAAGAATAAAAAATATAAATAATATTCAAAAATATTTAGTTAGTTTATAGTAAATATCAATGACCTCTAAATAAATTTATTTCGGTGCCATTGGTAAATATAGCAATAGCAATAGCAATATATCTTTACAGTTACGTGAAAGTATGTCCTGAGTAAATTTAGTTTTGAAGAGTCCTCAGTTGGAGGCAAATTAGCTAAATTAAAGATAGTCTTAAAGGCTTGTCTTGATGTAATCCTATTGTTATAGAGTGTATCTCAGATATAATATGTTTAATATAGCTAGGGCAATAATATAGCTTTAAAAGATAATTTAATCCTGACTGATACAAGTCAAAAATGTGGCTGTTGGTACTGAAAAAAGATGATCTTTGTCAATACCTCAACGTATTTTTTGAAAAAATGCTAACAAAGATGACTTGTTTCATTCAGAATTAAATTATCTTTTAAAGCTATATCACTGCCCAAGCCATATTAAACATATTAACCATCTGAGATATACTCAATACAATAGGATTACATCAAGACAAGCCCTTGACTACCTTTAATTTAGCTAATTTGCCTCCAACTGAGAACTCTGCAAAACTCCATATTTACTCAGGACACACATTCAGGTAACTAAGAAAATATAATATATTTATTTTTTATTTACTAATGGCCACTACAGACGTCAACGATTTATCGTAGCGATTTATGTGTACAGGGTGAGTCAACGATAGAGTAAAGTCCATTATCTCATTTATTTCAAGGTTTACAAAAAAATGTTTAATATAAAAGTTATAGGGATCGTTAAGATACACATTTTAAAATTATTATTGAGTATACAAGGTGCTCCAAAAAGTGTGGCGGCTATAACATATGTTTTTTTAAATGCAACACCCTATTTTTTATTTTATTTTTAGACTCTGCCTAAAATTCCATAATTTTTTTATATATAATGTTATATACCTAAAATTAATAGTTTTTGTAATATTTCAATTTATTTAATCAAATGTTAAATTGCAGTGTGGTAAAAAATTGTCAGTGGTGCCATTGTTTCTGAAGTTGGAGTACCAAAATTTGGTAGGAGTACCAAAATTTGGACTAGGAGAGTTTTATAGAAATGAAAAAAAAGATATATCTAAAGATATTTTAGTTAAATGATACAGGGTGTTCAAAATATATTTATGAATTAATTTCAACTACCTAAAATTAAAAAATCTCAAATTTTTTAAACGGAACACCCTATATATTATCATTTTTTCTGATAGATTTGACAAAACTCTTCAACTCTTATTAAGTATGTCATATCCCTATTTTTAATAGTTTGCGATTTATTCCCATTTTTTCTATTTTTACCCATATTTTCATTACAATTACCCTATAAAATCATAGTTGTCATGACAAAACAAAACTATTTATTACTTACCTTTAACAAGTAGCTTCATAATTAGTTACAATTGCTGGTATTAGTTAAAATTAATTAACTTTACTCAAATAAACTAAATCGCAGTAGTGAATTTCTTGGTGTATTTCTATATTATGAAAGATGACACTTTTTGTGATTTTTCGTCGGGGCGAATAGCCACAGATTAGGGTAATACTAGATTACCTAATTGCTGAATACTACTGATATATGAATTTTCTTCAACATACAGTAACGTTTTTTCTCGTAGTAATTCTGGTTTATAATTCATTTGGTAAAGCCAATATTACTACTGCCGCGAAACCGTCCCATTACACACTGAAGATGTTTTCTAGATAATATACATCTATTCTTATAGTACTTAGCAAAGTGCTATATAATATATAGTACTGAACCAAAAAATGTAGTTTTCTAAGCTTGTTCGTGTATATCAATCACATTGACTAATTCATTTTAAGAAAATCTGTAACTATTATCTCTACCATTTATACTTATTACAACAAATTAAACTACAATTCAAATTTTGTTCTTAACTTGCTTAACAGACATGAAATTGTGATAATTATTACTTTTTGTCATGGCAACTATGATGTTATAGCGCAATTGTATTAAAAATATGGATAAAAATTGGTATAAATCGCAAACTAATAAAAAATAGGTATATGACATTCTTAATAAAAGTTGAAGAGTTTGGTAAAATCTGTCAGAAAAAATGATAATATATAGGGTGTACCATTTAAAAAAATTGAAATTCCTTAATTTTAAGTAGTTGAAATTCCTAAATATATTTTGAACACCCTGTAACATCTAACTAAAATATCTTTACATAGGTCTTTTTCTATATCTCTATAAAATTCTCCTACCAAATTTTAGTTGTCCAACTTCAGAATCAATGCCATCATTGACAATTTTTTAACCCACTGCAATCTAACATTTGTTTAAACAAATTTAAATATAACAAAAACTATTAATTTTAGGTATATAACATTATATATAAAAAAGTTATGGAATTTTACGCGGAATCTAAAAATAAAATAAAAAATAGTGTGTTGCATTTAAAAAAACATATGTTATATTCGCCACACTTTTTGGAAGCACCCTGTATACTGTATAATAATTTTAAAATGTGTATCTTAACCATCTCTATAACTTTTATATTTAATATTTTTTTGTTAACCTCGAAACAAATGAGATAATGGACTTTACTCTATCGTTGACTCACCCTGTACAGTCAATTTGCACAGTTTTATCGAACGTATGTATGATAAGTCGTTGCAGATATTTTCATCTGCACAGATGATCGGCGGCAGTTGCAATTTCTATTCGATAAACCGTTGTCGATTGCATTTGAGCAGTTTTATCGTTACGTGTAGATGGCGACAACGATCGATCCGAACGATCGCTCAAGTTATGAGAGGCTATTAGACAAACTCAGAATACGCACATGTCCGTGGAAAGCAATTGGACGAGTTTATAGAAATGAAACTTGCCTTTGGCAAATCAAATCAAATGATTTATTTAATAAATTTATATGAGAGTATGACTTCCGTTTTAGAAGCCAGTCTTTACACCACACTCTACGTGACATCTTTTTCTTTAAGCATAGCATCAAGCCCTAAAAGGCGAATGCATCTTCATCAAGTTCTGTTATTGCCGATGACATGTTTCCGCGCGAATTTCTGTAGAGAACTGTCGATCGACGCAGATATCTGCAACATGTGGAGACACTAGGGGTATTCGATTTATCTGTGCAGTTTTAAATCGCTACGATATATCGTTACGTGTGTAGCGGGCATAGGGAAATGTGATAAGTTGTATTTTTTATACTCAAGAATGGATTGGTAACAAGTTGCAATATGGATGGAAGAAAGGTCAAAAAGGCAATCTGACACCTATACAATCAACAGATGTGGCGCCTCGTGACCTACTAAAATTATTTTTTTGCAATTGCAGAGTCCGTGCTCTAAAAATTGCTCTTGTAGAAAACTGGGTCTTAAATGTTCTTCAAAGTGTGTACGGAATCAGCTGCACAAACTTTTGTATTTTAGTTGAGAACGAAAATGACGCTCAGGATGACGTCATAGTAGATTTTATTTAATAACTTTAATTTAATAATAATTTTTTTTAACAATATTTTTATTTAATAAATAATATTTAAACGTTATTTTTAATTGTTTTAATGTTTAAATTTATACCTGGTTTGTCTATATTAACATTATACTGTTAACGCAAAAATTATAGCTGATTGGTTTAAAAAACTGGAAAAATTATAAAACGTATACTAAAAACTTGCTCTATCTCTATTACTATTTATTTTAGAAAAAAAAAATAATTGAAGGTAAAATATTCTAAATTTAATTATCTACAAAAAACATATCTTTAGTTTTTTTCCAAAAAAGTTATGCAAACGGAGATATTTGAAAAAAACGAACAAATCCAAGATGGCAGCGGTTTTTATCGAACTTCCCCCACTGGGACCGAATGGAACTTTTGAGGGGTTAAATAGGTGATCATTATCTACACATTCCCGTTGAGATCGGTTGGTTACTAATTTTTTCTACCTCAACCTCCAGATTGACTAGCCTATTCTGCTTATTTTAGATCAGTTGATCTGTTAGTTTTAAAAAGTAAAAGTAAAGATGGGTAAGATTGCCTCTTCAGATGTTCTTGAGAAGTGAACTGCCAACTGTCTTTCCCTCTTTTTGGAGATCTTCCAGACTGTCTCTTACCACCGGTTTCCCTTCCTGAGCTACGCGTGGTAGTTTGATTTCTTCCATGCGTTTTACGTGTGCGAACCATTGTCTTTTTCTTTGTCTCTTCTAGTCTTCCCCAGAATTAAAAATATCTGTAAATTTCGTCTATAGCGTGTACAAATCAGGGAAGATTTCGCCAGACGACATCCAAAAAATGACAGAAAATACGATATGCCTGTAAATTATAATAACACAACAGTCACTGTCACGGATCCTTCCGTTGTAGGTACATATCTATTTAAAATAATATGGAACTTAAAATTAAGCTTTTTTTGGCATACTACTTGGTATCCATTTGTTAAATAATAAATAACGATTAGAGATATCGTTATTAGTCCTATGAATTAAATACAAACTCAAAAAACAGCTTATAATATACAAAACTAATTTTCTGCTTCTGGACATGTAAAAAATGTGGAAAATTAGTTGGTGTAGAAAATTAATTTTCTACGTGTAGAAAATACGGTAGAATATATCAAATTTTCTACCTACCCAACCCTGGTTCTAACAAATCAGCATTTTGTAAAAATCAATACCTATTCTTGTAGGAAATGAAACGGTCTTCAAAAAAGGTCTGGCATGAATTGTCATTTAACCGACACGTTTGAAAGATATTGAAGGTTAAAGTTCAAATTGTATATGATAACAACTTCTACAATTTTTTATATTTTATCACGAAATATTGGCTCATAAACATAAAATATTATGTTTTAGAGCCATTTCGTGATAAAATATAAAAAAAATTGTGGACGGTATCATATACGATTTGAATTTTAATGTGAATGAAGGTTAAAGCTTCAATAACTTTCAAACGAGTCGATTAAAAGAAAATTCTTATGAGACCTTTTTTGAAGACCGTTCAATTTCCTATAAGAATATGTATTGATTTTTACAAAACGCTGATTTGTTAGGGCCCAATAAAATTCCAAAGAAAAAATAATTGTTTCCCATTGTTATTTAAATGGGAAATAGAAAATCACCACGAGGCACCCTTTAATATTAATATTAAAAGCTCAAACTTTACCAGATTTTTTTCTTCATTATCCTGAACGTTATTTTCACGGTAACTAAAAAGAAAAAATATATATTTTTTTTGGTGCACCCTAATGTGCAGACTGTATTATCCTTCAAAAGGCATGTGAAAACTATCTGCTTTTTATTTTCTTTTTTATTAATTAAAAGTAGAAAAAAATAATGTTTTTGCTAATATTTTCTTTGTTCAGCTTTGTTCAAATATAAAAAATTGCAATTTTTTTTATAACCGAATTATAGACATATTTATATCCTACGCCCTGTATAAAAAAGATTTTTATAGAGAAGAATTGATTGTAAAAATATTATGTTAATAATTATTTATTTATTCTTTGATAGAAGATCAACAAATAGCTATAAAAACTAACAGTTAGATTTTTTTTCTATCCGTTCTAATGTTGCGAAACGAAATAAAATATACCCGGATATTCCACGGGAATATCATATTTTATATAAAAAAAAATTATATATCGTTTTAAAAAAATAAGGGTGTAATCAATATACAATAACGTGCAAATTAATCCTCACAAGAATTTATAATAAAAGCAAAACATGTAATTATATTTGATGTGTAATAAATAAGTCGGTTTACATTATTTAAATTGAACGAATAGAAATAATTTATATGTTACAGCTAAAAATTATACTTATTACTATTAAATTTATTTTTATTAGTTACTTATTTAATACTAACCAGCTATTTTGCAAACCAACCAAATGTTAGGCAATGTTATTTTGAAAGAACCAGCCTATTTTTACAAAATAGGAGATTTTAGCCATTAACTAGTTGCTAATTTGTTTTGATTAATGTCATGATTTTATATTATTGTTTTAATACATAGTTATTTTAGTTAATTTGTGTAATAACCATTTATGATTGTGGCCAATATGATTTATAAATAGGACAGACTGGACTCTTTGTAAAAGACAAAATTACTGTAACGTCAACTCCTTCAGGTGGCTGATAAAGAATTTCCACATGTCTTGGTGTCATTTCTGGGTTCATTAAAGTTGTTGGAATTATTTTGTCACCAAAAAATCTTACTTTCTATTTTTACTAATTAGTTCTATTGCCTAGATTTGCAAAAAAATGCGAACAAAAAGTTCGCAAACATTTTTGTGAACTACTAAATAAATAAATAAAAATATTTATTATTTTTTTATGATTGATAATTATATAGTTTTATTCTTTTCAGTGAGACGGCCCTTTTGGTAGATCCACAAAACACGTCTGCAATAAGTAAACAATATGTAGCTTTAGTAGTAGGTCACGAACTTGCCCACCAGTGGTTTGGAAATCTAGTCACTATGGAATGGTGGACACACTTATGGTTAAATGAAGGTAAGAGACGGTTATACAAATATACAAACACTCTTTTATCTACAACAAATAATTTTAGGTTATGCTTCATTCGTGGAATTCTTATGCGTAAACTACCTCTTTCCCGAATATGATATTTGGACACAATTCGTTAACGAATCATATATAAGAGCTTTAGAATTAGATAGGTAACAGAAAAGAACACTATACAGACTATACAGGGTGTTTCAGAAAGCTAAATGGCTATCTCTCGTGAGGAGATTTCTATATACTCAATATTAACATAGACCCGATTCTGCTTTGTTTCGTAGCTACAGAGGGTTTTGGGCTAGGAGGAGGTTGGTGCGTCTCAAAAGTTGTCTACCCTATAATTTTTTTATTTTTTTAGATAAAAAAAAACGTTATTTGATATGTTAGTATGTTACATAAATTAGGATTAATTGACGTATTCAATTGTTTTTGGCTACTTCCTGTTTTATCGGAAATGACTACAACTTTTGATTTTTAAATGGCACCCTCGGTGTTTTTTTTACTTTATTAGATAGAAAATGACACTCTGAATAGAATGACATATCGTATGTCAATTTTTGACATTCTCGCATATGGTTTATTTGAAATTGTAACATGCAGTTCATAACGACAATTTGACTCGATGGTACCAAATTAATCTTAAATAAATGCAAATATGCTAATGAGTCACCCTTGTTCCATTTGAAAAAAATTGAGATATGATTAAAAATACGATTTGGGCATCTTTTAACCGGCCACGGTTTTTCACACGAAAAACATTAGACGATGAAATCTATTTTCCAAGGCTTCTTGATTATGAATTAGTGTTTTTAACACAGCCATGGACGCTTGAGATAAATTACGATTATATTATATTATTATTACTTAAAATACGATTTTTTTTAAAGCTTTAAGGTCGGTCATTGAGATAAAAAAATATATTTTGTTTTACTTTTTAATAACGTACTTTCACCGAAAATAAACTGTAGTACCTAATAAATTTGAAAAAAATGAAATAAAATATACAGCAATATTATTGTTATTGTTCTTGTTGGCAAATTCCACAAATCATTCACTTTATATATCTACGTTCCATCACACTAAATTTCGATTATACTTTCATCAGAATATAGTCTCCCAACGTACCGGGTGTCCCACTAAAGTTCCGCGCGCACTGAGTAGGTATCGGCGAGAGCGAGCGGTGCGAGCGGCGCGACCGACACGACCGGTCGGAAAGTCGATTGTAGCCGCGCACTGGAGCCGCGATCGGCGGTCGAGAGTACGTCACCAGCATAAATTTGAGCATAGACGAGGAGAAGTTTATTCAAATTTAGTCAAATTCATTCGGCATTTCAAAAAATTATAAAGTATTATTACTATTTATATTTTTATTCAACTTTTTATATTTTATACTTTATGATGGAAATTAATATTATTTAGATCTTAACCAAACACACATTAATATATTTAGATCTTAACAAACCACATAAAATTAGTGAAATAGAGTGGAAGATGGGGATAAAATATACTACATGACTCTTAGCTTGACCGATTTTAACAAATGTGGTATAATTCAAAAGGGTTTAATTTGTTCTTTAAAAATAAAGCTAAATATGAAAAATAGTCAAATAAAACTTCTATTTTTAGTTCTTTAATCTAAATAAGTGTCATTACACACATTTATATATAGCTTTTATTTTAAGTTTTTCAAATCTTTGTTTTAAGTCAGTAGTAAATAAAACGAAACTTGTGTTTACATTTTGTTTAATGATTGACGTTTCGACCAATTTTAATTCGGTTTTCTTCAGAATCTATAATATACGTATAAATCATTTTCTACGTTTGTGGTAAGAAAAAAATATATATTAAACACATTGTTAGTGATAAAATTGTATTGTATATTACAGATTCTAAAGAAGACCGAATTAAAATTAGTTGAAACGTTAATCATTAAACAAAATGTAAACACAAGTTTCGTTTTATTCACTACTGACTTAAAACCAAGATTTTAAAAACTTAAAATATAATAAAAAAGTCAAAGAAAATTGGAACGGCATCAGCGATGACCATGAAATGAATGAGTGTAGTAAACAATATAGGTTACGTGCTTGTAAGAAATTTTTATAAGAAACCGCATATTAAGTATGATATGGTCTCGTACACTTTCGATTAGTAATTCATCGGACATGTTTAATGTAAAACCGCTCCACTAAAAAGAGTCGCTCGGCGTAGACTATTCGCCCCCTCCCATGCATTCTCTGATTTTGCCTGATGGCGCGAGTAACGCCGATAGCTCGAAGCGCACCGAGCGCACCGAGCGCACCGAGCTGATGCGGTGCGCGGGCTTACATTTATTTCAACGTAAACTGAAAATTACGTGCCGCTCGCTCTCGCCGATACCTATTCAGTGCACGGAGCTTAAGAATAGCGCTCGGCTGTATCTCGGAAAGTATTAGCCGTAGGGCTTACGGAAAAAAATATTTATAACTAAAGGGGCTATGAGAAATTGCTGGAAATTATTTTCAAGTTTGTAAAACGGCCGCTAGGTGGCGCAACTGCTATGGAAAATAAGAAAATAGATTTTGTACAGAATTTTGCCTAGATAATAGCTTCATAATCTTCAGTAAATTTTGGATTTTTTTTGTTAGAACCATTTTCCCCTATCTGCTAAAATAAAGTGGTGGGGGAAGGTTACATCTATCTTTATTTAAATGTTAATAACTCCAGACTGGATGATCAGAATCCAACAAACGAGGGCTCGTTTAAAAGAGCGTTTCTCACTCTACATTATACCATAAAAATAATAATAATAAGGTTTTGAACGTAGACGCTAGGTGGCGCTTTCTTACAATTTAACAAACATTTGTTTTTTCAAAAAAATTAAATACGATAGTATGTGTTATTTTAGCTGATAGTAAAGAGTAGTAAAAGCTTAAAAAGTCAGCGAAAACCGCATCTTGATACCTTCTTTCAAACCGAAGATATTAGCAAAATTATAATAAATACCAAAAAATAAGCCCTTAATTACCTTATTTTTACAATACAGTATCAGTAGCCCTCTTGATTAGGCCCATTCTAACAAAAAATAAGATAGAAACAGTTAGTTTATTTTAAAATCGACGAAATACCAGAATACCATAATACTGGTATATCGTCGATTTTAAAATAAACTAACTGTTTCTATCTTATTTTTAGCTTAGAATGGGTATAATCAAGGGGGCTACTGATACCGTGTTGTAAAAATAAGGTAATTAAGGGCTTATTTTTTGGTATTTATTATAATTTTGCTAATATCTTCGGTTTGAAAGAATATATCAAGATGTGGTTTTCGCTAACTTTTTAAGCTTTTACTACTCTTTACTATCAGATAAAATTACATATACTATTGCATTTAATTTTTTTGAAAAAACGCGCATGTTTGTTAAATTGTAAGACAGCGTCCCCTAGCGTCTACGTTCAAAAGCTTATTATTATTGTTTATATGGTACAATATAGAGTATGAAACGCTCTTTTAAACGAGTCCTCGCTTGTTGGATTCCGATCATCCAGTCCAGAGTTATTAATATTCAAATAAAAACAGATCTAACCTTCCCCCACCACTTTATTTTGGTAGATAGGGGAAAATGGCTCTAACAAGAAATATTCAAAATTTACTGAAGATTATGAAGCTGTTACTTATAGTACACCTTATCTAGCCAAAATTGTGTAAAAGCTCAATTTTCTTATTTTCTGTTGCAGTTGCGCCCCCTAGCGGTCGTTCTACAAACTTGAAAATAATTTCCAGCAATTTCCCATAGCCTCTTTAGTTATAAATATTTTTTTCCGGAGCCGCTACGGCTAATTCTTTCCGAGATACAGCCGAGAGCTATTCTTAGTGGGACACCTTGTACAACTACAAGCAAATGTTTTTTAGAAGAAAACACGTAAATTGAAAATTAAAAATGCAAATAAAGCAAAATCTCCAAAGCCTTAACCCAAATAAACAACTGTGGTTTTGTCAAATGGAATTTTGAAAGTCGAAAACTGACGTATTATGAATTTTCAAATGTTTCAATTCTGAATTATTACACAGAAAAAACATTTTATTATTATATCAATGGTTAAAAAACTATACATTTTAAAATATAAAGTCTGGAAAAAAAATCTTTATAATTTAAATAAATATTATAATTAATATATCCCATCTAACATCTAAACAAAACAAAACAAAAATAAGTAATGTGTTTCTGTTCAAAAATGCCAGGTTACTACTCTGAAAACCGACTATTATTGCGAGCGATATGCGAGCAAGTGATTAAACGGTTATCCCATAGATAAAGAATATATATGGGTTATCCTCTGTCCTCTATACAGGGTCCGGCAATAGTGCGTCGGGCATCTGTAGCTTCTAGAATAAAAAAATTGAGAATTTTGTTTAAGTACAAACCTAAAGTATTTACCAAGATGTATTCCAGGAAAATATTTTAACTTCTATAGGGTGGCTCAAAAAAGTGTGGCTGGATGGGGACGATTTTTTTTAAATGGAATACCCTGTATATTATTGCATTTTTGGATTTCTTTCAGATCACTTTACATAACCCTAAGATATGATTAAATATATTTCGATAGTTTTAGAGATATTAAAAAATAAATCAAAAATATATATTTTTCAGCACTTTTTAAAAAAATTATTAAAAATACAAGAACTGTTCTGAAATCAGAACTACATTAGGTATTTACTTTAGATGGTCTGTACTTACTTTGCTATAAATATGAAAACCGTAAATCATACAGGATGTTCAAAATTCCACGCCAAACTTTCTAAAATATAAAATAATATTTCTTCTTTTTTTTTAACGGAACACCCTGTATATTATTTTTTCAATAGACGGAGAATTTAAAAATGAACATTTTTTGTATTTAAAGTATTTCAAAATTTTTAACGGTTTCGCAGATATTTGCAATTTTATATTTCATATGGCATTTTCCACAGTAAATTTTATCAAAGCCACCCAATGATTTTTCTCTCGTATTTTACCATTGAAAGCGCCATATGAAATAATACTGCGTGTATCTGCGAAACCCTTAAAAATTTTGAAATACTCTAAATACAAAAAATATTCATTTTTTAATTCTCCATCTAATAAAAAAATAATATACAGGGTGTTCCATTTAAAACAACAAATAAAAAATTTTTTATATTTTAGAAAGTTTGGCGTAGAATAATGAACATCATGTATGATTTACGATTACCATATTTATAGCAAAGTAGGAACAGACCATCTAAAGTACATACCTAATATGGTTTTGATTTCAGAACACTTCTTGTATTTTTAATATTTTTTTTAAGAAGGGCTGAAAAATATATATTTTTGATTTATTTTTTAATATCTCTGAAACTATAGAAATATATTTATTCATATCTTAGAGTTATGTAAAGTGATCTGAAAGGAATCCAAAAATGCAATAATATACAGGGTGTTCCATTTAAAAAAAATCATCCAGGTTCACTCACACTTTTTTGAGCCACCCTATAGAAGTTAAAATATTTTCCTGAAATACATCCTGATACATACTTTAGGTTTGCACTTAAACAAAATTCTCAAGTTTTTTATTCAAGGAGCTACAAATGCCCGACGCACTATTGCCGGACCCTGTATAAAAGGTTTCAGCATAAATCGTAAAATCACCTGTATCGTCGCGACAGCGAGGACGGTACGCCACACCCGATGTTAGTTGCGTGCCGAGTAATCCTCAAGGATCAACAAAAATACTCGAGACATGCCGAGGATATGAATACTCGGACGACCGAGTATTTTTCACTCGAGTGATCCCATCACTAATTCAAGTCTAATGCAAACTTGAAAAAATGTAATGTCATTAACTGACCAAAGAGCTAAATAAGTGCTCAGTGCTCATTGATTCCTTATCAAAAAATATGAAAAAAAGTTCCTATAAACATGGTTGCGGAAATGCGTACTTTTAAATTTAATGGATGTTAAAACTTTTAAAAAATAGGTCCTTTGTAATTATTATCTTAAATAGTACTATTATTTCTTTTTGAATTTGCTGTAGGTAGCACAGAACATCAGTGTTATAAATTTTAATAAAATTGAATAAAAAATTAGATTAAATAAATAATTTATTAATTTTATTTTCATTTTACTAATAATCGTGATGAATAACTATCGACAAAATCTAACGGCCTTCACAATTTTGCTAACAAGAGAAAAAAGTCAACGACAGTCATGATTTTTTTAGAAAAGTATTCCAGTGATAACCCATATGCACGCTACTGTTAAATCTGTCGACAATTTTTTAGGCTTAAAATAAGTGGCAGTTATATTAACTTTGATTCTCAAAATTTCATTCAAATCACTAAAAGCACTTGGAAGAAAATTATAATAAATTGAAAAAAACGACTTTAACCCCCTGTAGCTACGAATCAAAGCAGAATCGGACGTTTGTTGATATAAAAATAAACGTTATTTTTACGTGAAGAATCTCCTCACGAGAGATGGCACATGTTTTTTGAAACACACTATAGAGAATTTATGCATAATGTTTTTTTATAGTTTGGACAACTCTCATCCCATAGAGGTTCCAGTGGGAAATCCCCGTGAAATAGATGAAATTTTTGATGATATCAGTTATAACAAAGGCGCCAGTGTTATCAGAATGTTGCATCACTATATTGGCGACGAAGATTTTAGGTAAACTTTTTTTCCCATCATATTTAACATTGTACATAGATATTTTAATAATAAATAATGTTTTATTGGTACCAATTAGCGTTTCCAATGTAATTACGAATTCATTATTTCATAGATGGATATTATTAATTTTGATTAACGTCATATTTTTCGCTGTTAAAGTATCACATTTTCCGATAAATATTATCACCCTTTCCGTAGCATTGAACTAAATAAATTTTGTGCTTCTATAACATTTTAAAACAGCAAAAATGTGACATTAATTACAATTTTATCAATAACAAACTATCAAAGAATGAAAACGAAAGTAAATTACCATAGAAACGCGTTTTGATTTTTAAGTTTCATTCAGAACCTCGCAGTAAGTGAAATAAATTAGTGGCTTCAATTAGCGTAGAAGTTTGTCCTTTTAATTTGAATGTAAGCATTCAGATCGGCAAAATTAGTGGTAGTTATTTTTAATTAGTAGAAAAAGGTAACAAACCTTTAACTTTTCCACTATTTATACTTCAAAATTTGCGCGGAATGTCATTTTGGCTTTTGATTATCATCCGTCAAGAAAAATTGTGGTTAGAAATGAAAAGTTTACTGTTTTATAAGCTAAATATTAGACTCCCTCTATGAATACAACCTGATACAACTGACTACCGCAAGCTGTTTCTAGAATATTCTATTAATTTTAATTGTGTTTTTATGGTGCGTTTAGACACGCTCACTCTGAATCTGTACGTGCGCGAGCGCCGCGAACGTGAGCCGTCTGGTGTCGGTTTTTGGTCCGTGCTATTCGTATAAATAATAAAGTCCGTATTATTAAAAAACCAAAAAAAAAATATCGAATGGCAAAACCTTGTAAATAAAACTAATATTGAATATGTCGATATTAATGAAATTACTAGCGATGGGAACTATCGAATGAATTAGACTATCGAATGGTTACTGAATGAATGATTTCAACTATCGAATGGTTTTATTCGAATAAAATCATTCATTCATTTCTATACTAAAGCATATGTGACAACCTCGCCGTGCGACTAAATGGTTATCGTTGAACCACGACTATCGAATGCTTTTGATAAATGAAATTTAGTATTCGTTTGATTTTTGTGTGCGTCAGTGCATTATTAGTTCTCCCAAATTTTTATAACTTCGCTGTATAAATACTGTGCTATTTTTGCGTTTATTAAAATATTTAAAATACTAAAACAGTAGTTTTTTTTTAATTTTATTTATTGACGATTGTGTGCATGTGCATGTGGTCAAAATTTTTCCGAAAATTTGTGTGGTTTTCCGTAGTCCGATCTTTCGATTATTTAATTTTATATGGTATATGGTCTATTTTTTAATTGGAAATTTTGAGAAGTAGCAATTTTTAAGAGAGATGAGATGAACTTACAACTAATTTTATAAATACATATTTGTATTTTAGATGTTTTAATAATATGAATTAGTTCAACTTAATAATCATATTTAAGTAATGTGGTTAAGTAAATGGTGAACTCAAACTATGGGGTGAGAAAATTAAAATGAAAGTTTTACACGTGCCAATTTAAAAAAAAAATGTTAACGATGTTTGTATTTTGTTTATGCTAATTCTCTTACATGTAGTTTTTTGCGAAGAAATATTTCATTTATTTTTTAAAGTAAATGCCAGTAAAAGTATATATAATTTTTAAATAGTAATATAAAGCACCTAATATAAATAATTTTCTATTTTTTTATTTATATTTTCCTTCCATTACACTGCATGCTTAGAAAATTAATAAATGTTTATATTTCATGACTTTAAATTTGTTGTTAATATAACAAATTAGTTCTGTAATTATTATTCTTTAATAAACCAACGTTGCCAAAAAAATTAGAGACTATATTATTTTTAAATATGATAATATAAATAATTTTGACATCTAATTTGTTGTTTATATTTTGCTACTACTTAAAAAAATGTTTATATTAAATGATTTTAAATTTTGTTGTTAATAGGTATAACAAATTATTACTGTTATTATTATTTATTAAACCAGCCTTTGCTTAAAAACATTAAAAATCATTTTCCTATATCCAAAATAACAAGTATTATTGCAGTGTAACAACAGAATATTAATAAAAAAAATGCAGAATATATAGACATACTATCCCTAACCAGCCCTAACTAACTAAAGCCAGACAATAATATTCTTTGCTAATATCAACTAATACCAAAATATGGCAACAGTGCCCTTCATAATGTATTTTCTGTGTAAATATTAGCACCTCAATAAAAAAAATGTGTCCTTATTTTTATCTGACTCCGCAAAAAATCAAAGATGCCGGCTTCTTTCATAGCATTGCCACCGACCGCTGTCGGGTTTCTCGGAAAGAAACCTACGTCGACGGGCGACAACTAAAATTCAGTTAATATTTTATTATAATCGATCCTGACGAATAAATGAATTTCATAAATGAATGAATTTTATAAATGAATGGTTTTTGCTGCCGAATTACTAGAATACGATATTTCAAGGCAGATGACGGATCTATTCGATAATTTCTATTCGAATAGTTTTCAACGAATGTTTTCTTACTAACTATCGAATTATTCGAATGAATTGCAACTATCGAATGTTTCGATATTATTCATTCGATAGTTCCCACTACTAGAAATTACTATATTAAAATTTGTATCTTTTGTTCGTAATTTTTGGTGTTATTAAATTTTGTAAATATTCAAAGTCGGGCCTGGTCATTCTTGTAAAGTTTTTGAACTGATCATAGCCCTCTTCAGACATTAAGTTGTTGCAGTAAATTATACCGATTTCTAAAAATTTGGGTTTGCCACCAGCGACGATGTTTTCGATTTTTCTTCTTTTTAATAATTAAGCTGTGCATAGTAATGACTGCAGCCCCGACTATTTCTTGGTCGTCCATTATTTTCGACAACACAACTCTGCTGTGCGCGCACAAGTGGATCACTTCATTCGTCGAAAAATAAGTTTTTATTTTGAACGGAGCCGAGAGCGCGAACGAATGCCGTGCGCGCACGCTCAGTTCGTGCGTGCTCAAGTCTAAACTCACCATTAGACATTGTGAATGATTGTAAACAAAAAACGTATAAAGTGTAATTGAAACCACTAATTTATTCCACTAATTGCGAGATTCTGAATATAGAAAAAATAGAAATAATTAATAGTTTTGTTATAGAAAAAACTACCTATATTTTCATATTTTTATTAATTTCCTCTAAAACGGCATGGAAATTTGGAAGAGTTTAAACGGGATTACCCATTTAGAACAAGCAAAAACTTTTATTAAGAAGGCGTTCTTCTCAAAATGCCAATAGTAAAAAAGTTTTTCAATCATCCGGGACATACTGTATATCATATACTTATTATGTTATAACCACAAAAAACAAAGCGAATTTACGCCAGATGTCTGTTGTTGCCAACGTTTAGTCCAATTTAATGTTAACCTTATATTGCCTATTCAACATATCCTTATTTATCCATATACTAGCGTGTACCCGCGACTTCGTTCGCGTCGAATTAATCATTTGTAATGGTGATGATAAAGCAAGGTAAGAATTTCCATTAACATACAAACTGGATAAAATTTTCTCACATTTATGTCAGTATGAGAAAAAACAATACGGCGATATTATTATATAACTTGGTAATATTTGAGGGGTAGTTTCATCTCGTTGGAATTTGACTTTCGAAAAATCCGTTTGCTAAAAATAAGCTTTCTGGGTCAAGCCGTTTAAGCAGAATCGTGGTTAATCAATTACCCAACTTTTTGGAACACCCTGTATGATTTTTTTAAAAATTTCAAAATATGTAAAAAAACAATATAAATTATGCGTGTCCAAGCGTTTTCCCGAAAGACTAACCGTTTTTTAAATAACGAATATTGTAATATTTGAGAGGCGTTTTCACCCTCTTGGAAATTGAGATTCGAGAAACCCCTCCTTATCGAACCTCTACACCCCACAGTCAATCCGTTTGGCATAAATCAGCTTTAAACGTCAAGCAGTTTAAGCAGAATCGTGATTACTCAATGTATTATTTTATGAAACACCCTGTATAATTTTTTAAAAAATCTTAAAATAATATGTAAAACAACAAAATAAAATATACGGGTTAAAAAGTTTTTCCGAAAAACTCACCGGTTTTCAAGTAAAAAATATTCTAATATTTGAGGGGTGGTTTCACCCCCTTAGAATTCGAGTTGCGAAAAATCCCTTCTTATTGAACCTCTACACCCTAAAGTCAATCCGTTTTCCAAAAATCAGCCTTTTACGTCAAAGGCTTTAAGCAGAATCGTGATTAATCAATGACCAGATTTTTCGAAATACCGTGTATACATTTTTAAATATCTTAAAATATGTAAAAAAACAAAAAATATTACGTGTTTTTTCGGAAACTTGACCGTTTTTTAAATAAAAAATATTGTAAAATTTGAAGGTTTTACCCCCTTGGAACTGGAATTTCGAAAAATCCCTTCTTATCGAACCTTTACACCCTAGAATCAACCTGTATGCCAAAATTGAGCTTCTTACGGTGAGTGGTTTGAGCAGGATCGTGATTAATCAGTGAGTCAGCCACTTAAGGATTTTATATATTAGTATAGATTTTACAACATGTGGCGTTAACTGAATCTTTCAAACTCACTGCTATCGTCCAGGGAATGCTAGCATTCACTTGTAAAAGTTGGTTTAAAAAATAGCTGTTGAACTTTTACTGTCGTAGTACTAGCAATAATTGTTAACAATCACTGATTTCGAACTTTTACTGTAACATATACAACCCGTCACCTCTAATTGCTCACCCTTGGAGGACGAATTATCAAAAATCGCTTCTCAGTGCTCAATTTACGTCACTTACTAAGGTTCATATTCCTAGTACAGATTTTAACAAATTTTGATACATCTTCCATTCCTAATTTCACCCCCTTAGGGTGTGAAATTTCAAAAAATTACTATTTTCTAAAGTTGACATAGCCCATTCAGTAATTTGTGTTAATTTTCCTTGTTTAATTTTGTAGGAAAGGTATGCATCTGTACCTTACCAAACATCAGTACAAAAATACGTTTACCGAAGATCTCTGGGAAGCGTTGGAAGAAGCGAGCAAAAAGCCCGTGGCCGAAGTCATGTCCACGTGGACGAAACAAAAAGGTTTCCCAGCGGTGACAGTAGACAGCCGACCGTCCCCAGGCGGTGTAACTCTTACCCTTTCCCAGAGTAAATTTACCAGCGACGGCTTACCTCCTTCCGAAAACTACCTCTGGATGGCCCCCGTTTCAATATCCACATCCAAAAACCCCGGTAAAGAGGTCGCTTCGATCGTACTGAAAGAACCCAAGACGGAGTTGTTCGTACCGGACGTAAGTGAATCCGACTGGATAAAAGTCAATCCTGGAACGATCGGTTTTTACCGTACCAGGTACCCGCCGGAAATGCTGGAGCGTTTATTGCCGGCTATCAGGGACCAAACCTTACCTCCTCTGGACAGGTTGGGACTCATCAATGATTTGTTCGCTATGGTCAAGGCCGGTCACACGGGTACGGTGGAAGCGTTGAAGTTGCTGAAAGCTTTCGAGGGTGAGACGAACTACAACGTTTGGTCTTCTATCAACGGAATATTGGCCAGGCTATCGCAACTGTTGGGCGGAACGGAATATAGGCAGAGTTACGAAAATGTAAGTAAAAAAATATCTTTTATGGGAACTTTACGTGTTTGTAATAAAATCTACATACATTGTTAATCATCAAAACTATAAAAAAGTGAATTAAAGACATAAATATTCACATTTGCTTATGCCTCTACAGGTCAAAAATTGCCAATATTCTTGTTGTAAGTACAGGCTTAGTGCATTCTCCGCTAGTGCTTCATTTTTTGGCCATCCCAAGAAGCATTTTTTGTTTTATAAGTGTGTTAGGAAACTTCCCAACACCATATTATACAACCTAAACGCATTTAGAATGGTTGTCGTGAGTTATTGGTAACCATTATATTATAACACTTATATGCCCTAAACGGTGGATTTTATAACTGTTCCTATGGTAACCCTTGGTTACCATAGGAACAGTTATAAACCCCCAGGTGTGCAACCAAAGTCCTGAAAACTTTCTCAACACCTTTATATAACCTATCGAGTTACCGCTATAAAACTGAAAAGGGGTATATAATAGTTATATAGTGGTGTTGAGAAGGTTTGGTTTGGTTTGGTCGCGCATCAATAGGGTGGTTCCAACATGACTTTCCTTATGACCACCCCCCCCCCATAGTGAAAAAAATGTTAAAAATTATTTATATGACAATTATGCAAACTCAGGGATCGGAAGAGGTGAACCAATTGCATGGGCCTATTAATAAGGCTAGATTGATTTAATTTCAAATAAATTTGATCAGATTTTTTTTCGTATATTCTGCTACCAGAAAACCAAGATTATATGATAACGCACTTTTCAACGAAGTTGAAAAAATATATAGTGTATCTATCACAATACTTAATAGAACTACTACAATTATTACAAGAAAAACAAAAAGAAGAAATACCCAAATACCCCTTCACCTACTACTCAACTAGAAAATAAACGAATATAATCTCTTAAAAACACTACACAACTACTTATTCTTGTATTC
This sequence comes from Sitophilus oryzae, assembly GCF_002938485.1. Classification (NCBI taxonomy): domain Eukaryota; kingdom Metazoa; phylum Arthropoda; class Insecta; order Coleoptera; family Curculionidae; genus Sitophilus; species Sitophilus oryzae. The sequence goes on along the minus strand of NW_022146946.1, from coordinate 502,941 downwards.
TACACTGAACAAATTATCAAACTTACTAATTTATCAAACAAAAAGAAAAAATAACAAAATTATCCCTTCACCTACTACTTAACTACAAAATAAACTATAAAAACACTACTAAACTATTTTTAGTAGACTACACTAACATGCTACACTAAACACTATAATTAAACTTAATAAATTAATCTAATTTTACACTACAACTACAAAGAAAAAAGAAATAAGAACATTTTTTAAAACTAGAAGAAACAGAACTTCCATACCAGGATAATAGGTCAAGGGGACAAAGAATATAAAATACTTTAAAATATGCATTCAGAAAGAAAAAATACCTCGAAAATTATCTAAACAAACATTTTTATTTCTTATCAGTGAGAAGCATCGGCCTCGTCGGTCTTGAAGAATTTGTCGGGTATTTACAATGGTCGAATTGTATAATTGCCAGCTTTTATAGCATATATAATAGACAAAAAGTATCTGGTCGATTAGTAACCAATTGGCACAGTCCGAAAATTATCGATTTTTATTTTCTGTTTTTATTGGTAGCTTCAAAATTCAGAGTAACAAAAAATATTTTTCTGTAGGGAAACCGGTCCTGCCATCTAGTAGTCTTAGTCCATAAACGTCTTAGGTTGATCTACTTTAAAAATATATATACAAGGCTATAAGTGATAAGTAACCAACGCTACACTTATATAAATCAAATAAAACACTGTAAGATACCAATGAGACGTTTATTAAACCATTATATAACTAACCTTGAGAATATATAACCTGAAGGAACTTAAAATGTTACTTGAGATGGCATTCTACATTGAAATTTAAAATACGATTTTTTTAGCGGTACCGATTTTTAGGAAACCGAGGCTTAAGTCGGCTTCGAAATAAGCCGTACCGTTTTCTTACAAGAAAAAATGTTGTAAATACTAGAAGGACAATTTTACGAGAGAAAAAAAAACCTGGTGGAGTTGGAAAATATTTCTTTTAAACTTTATGTAGGGGTAGTTTTCACCCTTCCGGTACTAGCGAATTTCTTGATTTTTGTGAGGGTCAAATGTTAAAGCACTTTGCAAAATATAGGCACCCCAAATATCATTCAAATCGGAACGACTGTTAAAATTTCTTAAAAAATGTGTTTATTTCTTTAAAGTTTGATGCCCTCTAACGGACAAACGAAACACTTTTGTTTAGAGGTAAATTATGTCTAATGAGCTTGTAGAAGGTAGAATGTTTAGCAGGGGGCTTAATCACCGCGACCTTACAGATCAATTGTGTGTTCCCCTTTCTTGTTATAGCGGATTATAATTCATCATACAGTCTCATCAGTGCTTTGACAAAAGCCAGTATCTGAGACGGCTCCACAGAGGCCAGTTCTCCATCTTCGACAGCAGCCGTACCAAACTTTATGGCACGAACGGTTGTTGTCTCGGCGCACTCAGTGATAAGGTGTTCTGGTGTTTCCCCATTTTCCCACAGAATCTGCATTCATCGTTGTTTCTCAGCTTCATCCTACTGAGGTGTTCGTCGAGGAGACAGTGTCCTGTTAGAAACCCCGTGACAATCCGAATATTGTTCTTACTTAAATCAAGGGGGAAAAAATCTTTGATTTTTCTTGGTCGTAAATTCTGAGGAACTTTTTCGAATGTCTAGACCGTGGGAGGATTCCCATTCCAGATTACGGATGAGTCCTCCAGGTTTTTCAGTTGAAACTTGGAGAGCAGAACGGTTCTGGTCCAGTTAGTGAAGTGTTCGCTCCTAGATCGTTTGCTTTTTCATTGCCTTATATCCCTTGGTATGAAGCCTCAGGTAAAACGGCAAATCTAGTCAATGAAAAAAATAAAATCATAGTAGAGGAGGAAAGCAGGAAGCAAGTGTGGACTGACTACATTAACAAACTATTTGCAGACGACTTTCGGGAGGATCTAAAAGAATATCCAACAGATTCGATACTATCAGGCCCATCCATAACTAACGAAGAAATAAAGAGAGCAATTAAATTAGCTAAGAACAACAAGGCGCCAGGTCCAGACGGCATGGCATACCAACGGAAATACTGAAATTATTGGACGATGAAAGCATTTCCCTCCTACAAAGAGTATTCAATCATATCTATGACACGGGGCAAATTCCTGAAAGCTGGCTGAGTTCGACCTTTATCCCACTTCCTAAGAAAGGCAATGCACGCCACAGCAATGACCACAGACTAATAAGTCTAATGACTCACACGCTCAAGATATTCTTGAAAATATTACACAATAGAATATACAAAAAATGCGAGCGTAATGTAAGCGAAAATCACTTTGGGTTTAGAGCTGGAATGGGCACCAGAGAAGCGCTGTTCAGCATACAAGTGCTGGTACAAAACTGCCTAGACGTTAAGAAAGATATGTTCATGTGTTTCATTGATTATGAAAAAGCGTTTGATCGAGTGCGCCACGGTAAACTCATTGAGATATTACGGAAAACAGACGTGGATGAGGACATCAGATGCATCGAAAATTTATATTGGTATCAAAGAGCACATGTAAAGACACAAAGCTTCAGATCTGAGGATATCCGTATACGTAGGGGAGTAAGACAAGGTTGTGTACTCTCTCCACTTTTATTCAATATGTACTCGGAGGAGATATTCAGTGAGGCTTTTGAGGACTCGGAGCAGGGAATAAAGGTTAATGGAATCCCAATATTAAACCTAAGATACGCAGATGACTCCGTGTTGCTAGCAAACAATATGAATGAGTTACTAGACATGTGTACTGTTGGCTGCATGCGGAATGGAACCCTGAGCGAGAAATTAGAACAAGAATAGAAAAAGCGCGCGCAGCATTTCTTAAGTTCAAAAACGTACTAAACTGCAGAGACATCCAACTGCAGCTGCATCTACGATATGCAAAGTGCTACGTATGGTCCGTCCTGCTCTATGGGGTGGAAGCGTGGACCATGAAAACTAATACTATAAATAAATTAGAAGCCTTTGAGATGTGGACATACAGGCCTCTCTTGAAAATATCGTGGACCGATAGGATAACTAATGAAGAAGTACTCAATATGATGCAGAAGGAGAGAGAACTATTAAATATAATTAAAAAACGGAAGACCTCCTACTTAGGACACATAGTTCGAAATGAAAAATACAACATTCTGCAGCTCATACTTGAAGGAAAAATAGAAGGCAAGAGGGGAATAGGTAGAAAACAGCTGTCATGGGCGAGAAACATCAGACAGTGGACCGGTCTGAAGACTATAGGAGAGCTCATAAACACCGCAAGAGATAGAGACAGGTTTCAACATGTGGTCGCTAACATCCAGTGAATGGATAGGCATTTGAAGAAGATATCCTTTGGTGAGCGGGCACCCAAAGTAGGATGACTTATTTTCTTTGCCTAATTTGTTCATCAACTACGAATTGATGGTACCTGAGTTGATCGCGTTTAGTGCTGCTTGACTATCGGATAAGATGGCTATTTCCTGTTTTCATTAGTTTCTATCTAAAATAAATTGTACGCAGCTTTCGATAGCGTAAACTTCTGTCTGAAGGATGCTGGTGTAGGTGCCTATTGGTTCAGAACATTTAGTTTTTGGCCTAAATGCTCCTATCCCTGTTCCTGCTTTGGTTTTGGAAGCATCAGTATACCACCTGATAGTATGTTTTTTTACGTGCTGAGCAAACGTTTCTGTCTTTCAATCCTTATTGCTCAATTATACAGTGAGGTGTTTCTCAAAGTTGTAAATTCTTGGTTTGTCATCTACTGGGAGTTGAAGGAGTGGAATTGGCATAACTACCGACGACAATGTGCAGTGGAGTTAGGTCTAGGATGATCTCTATTGCTGCTGTTAATCATGTTCTCATATAGCACCTGTGATGCAGATGCATGCCAGTCTATGTACTTTACACAGGTCTTGCCTTGCTGTACGTTGCTCTGTTTTGGTGTACCAAGCAACTGCTCCATAGGTAACCATGGGTCTTACTATCATGGTATACATCCAACGCAAAATGTTAGGGGCGCAGCCCCATCTCTTTCCCGCCAGTCTTCTGCATATCATGAGAGGCTCTGTGGCTTTGCTGGTAATGTTCTTAATATGTCTATTTCAAAGAAGTTTACTGTCCAGGGTTGTTCTGATATATTGGACTTCCTGTGATGGCAGCAGTTCCTTTCCATCTAGATGGGTTCTTTTCAAGTTTTTCAGACTTTGTTTTCTGGTGAATGGCACTACCGCTGTTTGTCTAATGAGCTTATTTTAATTCCAAAAATAAGTAGCAGTTCTATATTCACAGAATATTGGGATACCCCGTATATTAGGTAGTATAATCTCAATATCGGAAAGGACAATAGATTAGTTCTTCATTGATTGGACGAAATAATTAAATATATTAAACTTTCGATTGTAAAAGACTGATATCTTTTGATTTTTTTTTCTATAGTAATGGGGTTGGTCTAATTAAATCAGATTTTAAACTAGAAGATTTGTTTACTAAATGACTGTTGTTTTTTATAGTACCAAAAGGAATTGTTAAGCAACGTTTATAATCGCTTGGGCTGGAAGAGTAAATCTGGCGAAACTCATCTCGACACTCTACTGAGAAGTTTAATTTTGTGCCGAATGGCATTGCTAAATGATCCTAAAACTATTGAAGAGGCCAGAACAAGATTAGATAAGCATGTAGAAGGAAAAGAGGTATAATCCATTAAAAAAACTAATTATTATTGGTGAGTAATTCTGAGTCTTTTCAGGTTTTGCCTGCTGACTTGAGAACTGCTTGCTATAAAGCTGTTCTTCACGCAGGAGGACAACAGGAATTTGATACTCTTTTGAAACTATACCGAGCAACTGATCTACACGAAGAAAAGGATAGAATAAGTCGGTCATTAGGATCGGTTAACGATGTGGAATTATTAAAGAAAGTTTTGGAGTTTGCCATGTCGGTAAGTTGTTTTTAATTCGATTTGAAATTGTTTTTAATGACATTAAAAATTCGCTTTGAATTTAGTTTTAAAGATTATCGAAACGTTCAATGTTAGTTGATACGACATAATGATTTGCATGACCATTTTTCTATTTAAGTAGCCTTTTAATTTTTTCACATGCAGTTGGTAATACGGTTTAAATCCTATCCTAAAATAATAGAACGTTTTCTCTCTAAAAAATACATTTAAAAATTGATTTTGCACCGTCTTTGACAAATTAAGGTATTCTGGCAATCTTTCGTTTTCGTGAATCGGAGTATGCCAGAATAGTATACAAAAAGTCCCACTGTTACAAACTAGAGTTGGACAAATTGACCACCCAATGGACCTGCGATATTTTCACCGTGAAATAAATGTAACAATTCACGGTCGCACAGAGGTGTATTTGCGTGTAAAATCCTGTCAAAATTATTTCATGTGTGTTTTCTTTATTCAGAGCCCTAGATCATATTCTTACGTGGATAAGTAAATCGTCAATCACTATGGAAACTGTTGCAAACATAACAACTTCCATTTATCTTCTTTTTTTGATGCACACGCGGTGCTTCTACTTTATCTATCCTTGTCGAGTACCTATCGTCCACGCGCCAAATTTGAACATTAATTTTAAAAATTTAATTTGTAAAATTCATTTATTTGAACAATAAATTGAATGTTTACAAACTGAACAACCAACTGTCACAAAAGTTAAATTATATAGAGAAGACCAGGCTACTAGTAACATAGCAGGTTGTCGGACGAATTTGCGTTTACCCGTTTACGTTCGTACTCGAGATTCACTGCCGGCTGAAGCGCAGAAGCGCCTCGTATCTAGTTGGCTGGTCACTGGTCACAGTAAGCAGTTGCAGTTGTGCTTGGACGGGTCGGTCGTGACAGACTAGGAATACGACGCGAGGAGTGCCGAGTATTTATTATTTTCATTTTAAGTGTTTACCTTCACTTAAGGTAACATGTAAAATAAAAATACTTAAATATTTATTATTTGAGTGTGTATACAAGCCAAAATTTAAAATAAATTAAATTCTCTAAACCTAAAACTCATTTCCAAAATTAAAAAATACATCAATAAAATAAAAAAAAAACTAAAATATTACTCTAAATAAAAAAAGTTATAACGTGTGTATATAAGTGCGTTCAAAAAGCCCACCTTCTTGTGCTAGACAGAAGCCTAGGCGGTTGTAAAATCCCCGTCTGGCATTGGCTAACATATTAGGGTTAATAGTTTGGAAAGCCTCTCGTATTTTTACTTGAAGCTCATCCAGATTATTAGCCCTATTATTATGACCATACACTTTGGATTTTACATAACTCCACAAAAAGAAATCATCGGGAGTAAGATCTGGTGATCTAGCGGGCCACAAAATAGTTCCATGTCCACTAATTAAACCACCCCCCAAGTTACCCTCTATAAAAATGGACAATCATATGCTCCCCTACAAAACCACCCCAAACATTTAGCTTTTGAGGATATTGCGTGCGTACCTCAAAATATCTGTATCTAAATTTTCCCGAGACCAATATCGTACTTGTGTAGGGTTATGACGACTCGATAAAGGAAAACTTGATTCGTCCGTGAGAACTATACACCGAATGAAGTTTTTATCTAAATTGGCTTTTTCCATTACAGATTCACTAAACGCCATACGCCGAAATTGATCATCATGGAAAATTTCTTGAGTTTTGCGCATTTTATACGATCGGTATCCATTCTTTTTAAGGACTATTTTAACCGTGCTAGGTGAAGAATCTGTTACCTCAGCAATTTGATTACTTGAAAACGTGGGATTTTGATCCGCAGTAGCACAAATGAACACTTGCTTTAACTCCTGTTCTTCATTAATCAACACATCAGGCTTTTTGTGTTTTTGTGGGGACACGCACCCATGTGTTTCAAAATTATTAATAACTCTTGATATAGTAGGTAAAGATGGAATGTTTACAAAAGTTTGTGGAAAAATTGTTTGTATATCCCGATAAGACCTATTTTGGAAATACCATTTTACAATTTGAATTTTCTCACAAACTTTGTAAACATCCATTATTTTACTTAAAAAATAAATTTTACACGAGAGCTGTCGCGAGAATCTATGTATGTATTCGTTTTGGCTATTAAAACACGAATAAATAAAAATTCTGAAACATTGTTATCACATATGTACCTATTTTTATTTTATCGCATTTTTTCGCCTGCTTTTTATCCGGCGGACGGGTATAGTCTGTCCAACGAGAAGATCCTTGACAGTGATAGATGTGTCTGTCATTTTAATTTCAAAGTAGTTTATTTTATTTTACAAAGAAATAAGTTGGTACAACTGGAACGCATAGCAGGATATATTTAAAATTTGATTGACAAGATGACAAGTGATTACTTCAAAATATTGTTACGGATTCCGTGGGTCCACTATTTAAACTCACGATAAAATACTTAACGAATTTATTTGTTTCACTCTGTACACACAACTTATACTATTTACAACACAACTTATGCAACTACTATTACTCTAACGGTATTTCGCGGTATTTTCAAACTTCAGACTTCAGACTATCTTCAGACTTTAGACTTCAAACTTCAAACTTCAAAACTTGTCCAACTGTCAAAGCGCGGGCCTTATATACCCCCTGGCGGTTGTTTCTAGATTTTTCTAAAGAATTCTATAATTTTCTTTACTTTCTGGCGAATGCGCCAGGTTCCTCAATGCACGATTTTTTTGCAGTATGCAGTTATGCAACCAGTAATACACCTTGACATTGCCCCCTTCTCAAATTTGATCGTCCCGATCAAGGTTTCCTGTCTGGTATCTCTTCAATCGATCCAGATGAACTACTTTCATCTTACTTCTAGGGCTGCGATGAATCCGGTACACAACATCATTTATCCTCTTGATGACTGTATAAGGACCTTCCCATGCTGGAGTTAACTTTGGGGACCTTCCTTTCTTGCGCTGTGGGTTATACAACCATACCCTATCGTCCTGTTGAAATCCCGTAGAATTAGCTCTGAGGTCGTAATGAGCTTTCATCCGGTCACTGGCTAGCGCAATCTTACTTCTAACGGCCTTATGAATGTCCAATAATCTTTCCTTCCTAGCGATTCTTTCGAACGACAGTCCAACGCTATCCTGTTCCATTTCTTCCCCAGATCGAGTACTTGGTCTTTGTCTAGCTGCGCAAATCTTACAACGTTGACACCATTTCTTAACATCTTCGCAATAATCCACCCAGTAAAAACGGTCTCTCAGCTTACTCAAGGTCTTGTTTACTCCAAGATGGGCTCCAGTTTTACCACCGTGAATTTCTTCCAATACCTGGGTGACTTTCTTCCTTGGTACCAGTAACTGAGTTGTTACTGTCCTGCCATCCGCACTTTCCCACGTGCGCTTTATCAATCCATTCTCAATCACCAGTGAATTCCACTGAGCCCAGAGAGCTTTGAAAACGAGCCCTCTGTCCGCAATATCCTGCCACGGTGGTCTCTCGCCGTTACCTTCCTTGAGCCGTAGTATTGCTCCGATGTCTGGATCTTCCATTTGATCTTTCCTCAACTGTATCGTCGTCCATTGTTCGTCAGTTCTCAGTTTAAAATTCCTTACTCTGATAGTGCTTTCGCGATGTTTCATTTTCTTGCCCAAAGTAGCTCGTCGTCGATCTGGCTCGTTGTCGATAATTTGTACCCGTCCTACACGGCACCCAACGGTTTTCTCTAGTTTCCCCGAACACAGTCTTCTTGGTATTACCAGGTATCATCACAATTTTCGATGATCTTTCTTCCATATTTCCTGGTCTCTTCTCTTTAGATACAGAAAATTCCTCATTTCCGATTTTCAGGATGTTTCTATGGTGATCAAACGAAAAACCATGTTGACTGATCACATCCATACCCATGATAAAATCATCTTCAATGTCTGCCACTAAACGCTATGCCGAAACTTCAAATTCCCTAACTCCAATTCCATGAAAGCCTCTCTCCCGTACAACGGCCATTTCCCCGTAACTGTACGTAAATACACTCTTTTTCTAAGAGGCATCATCTTCAATCCTTGCACTGAGTTAGTCCGCACCAACGATACCATAGCGCCTGTATCCACAGTCATTCGAATTCTTCTACCATTGACCTTCCCGTTGATCACCAAACTGTCAGCGGTTTTTCCTAGACTCCTAATAGAAAACATCCTAGGGTCTCTGTTTTCTTCAGCCGATACTCGCCCGTTGGTATTAGTTTCCTGGTGCCTATGTTCTCTTAAGGGTAAACGGGATCGCATTTCAACGCGGCAATCCCGTTTAATGTGGCCATTCCTGCCACATCTATAGCAACTTATGTCCTGGGATCTTCCGATATGCCGATGTTCTCTTAATGATGAACGGAATGGCATTTGGATGCGACAATTCCGTTGGATATGGCCATTCCTGCCACATCTATAGCACCTAATATCCTGGGATCTTCTCTGGTTCTCTGTCTGGTTATTATTGACTCCCTTGTTTATTAGTAGCTCACATAGTTTGTCGAATTTTCTACACATCTCCTCCAAAGTTCTGTGGGAACTCTTTGGCTGTTCCTCAACCGTTACCGAGCCTATCTTCGGTCTAGGGATGGCGCTAAAAGCAGCTTCGATTTCCAGCGCCCTGACCAGTGCTTCGCTGCTGGTAGAAAATCGGGATATTTGCAGCGCCCTCTGTAATTCGTTGTCCCTCAGTCCGCTGATAAAGCACTGAGCAGCGAGTTCCTCCCTAAATCCTTCCCGTACTTCAGGATACGCTAGGTGTACCAGCCGACGTAAGTCTGCTTCAAATTCCTGCAGACTCTCTCCGGAACTCTGCAGGCGTGTCTTGATCTGGGCCTGGTAAAGTTGGCGTCGATGTTGGTCGCCATATCTTCTGTCCAGTGCAGCGACCAAAGTTTGGTATTCCTGCTGTTGGGCTGCAGGAATAGTTTGCAAGAGTTCCAGGGCAGGGCCACGCAGCGCGACGACAAGTGCCGCTGCTTTCTCCTGGTCAGTCCATCCATTCGCAGCAGCCGCTGCTTCAAACTGGCGGTGGTACATCGTCCAGGTGGTTTGTCCATCGTAGGTCGGGGCCTTGAGGTTCGCAGTTCCATGAACGCCAGGTGTCTTTACTTGTACCTTGGTCTTCTGTAGATCCATCTCTAATTTTTCCATTTTCTGCTGAAGGCGTTCCTCAAGATCTTCTACGGCTTCTTGAAGGTGGATGTCTTGCCTTTTTTCCAGTTCTTCAAAGTTCTTCTTAAATCGGTTTTGATCTTCTAATTTTTCTTTCTGGCGACGCACTTCTAAATCTTCAACAATTTTCTCCAACCGTTCTTGTCTAATTTCTTGATTTTCAAGAATTTTCTGAAGCCGGTCCTGTTCTTCTTGTTTGTCTTGTTGTCGTTGAATTTTCAAATCTTCGAAAATTTTGTCTTGCCGGTCCTGTTCTTCTTGTTTTTCTTGTTGTCGTTGTAATTTTTCCTCTTCCTTATCTTTACGTAGTCTTTCTTGTTCTTCTTGTTTTCTTGTTGTCGTTGAATTTTCAAATCTTCAAAAATTTTCTCAAGCCGGTCCTGTTCTTCTTGACGGCGTAATTTTTCTTCGTCTTTTTCTTCTGCTTTCTCTCTTCTCATATTCTCCATAAAATCGCCCAATAATTTGCTTACTTCCTCCATTATCTTCGCTTGCTCCCTTGTACAAACCATAAAAATACTCTGATTCGGTCTAAAAATCTTTCAATCCACTTAATTTCTTCTTAAAATCCTCTTGAATCGCACTTCCGACACCAATTGTTACGGATTCCGTGGGTCCACTATTTAAACTCACGATAAAATACTTAACGAATTTATTTGTTTCACTCTGTACACACAACTTATACTATTTACAACACAACTTATGCAACTTCTATTACTCTAACGGTATTTCGCGGTATTTTCAAACTTCAGACTTCAGACTATCTTCAGACTTTAGACTTCAAACTTCAAAACTTGTCCAACTGTCAAAGCGCGGGCCTTATATACCCCCTAGCAGTTGTTTCTAGATTTTTCTAAAGAATTCTATAATTTTCTTTACTTTCTGGCGAATGCGCCAGGTTCCTCAATGCAAGCCGCGACTATCCAGCAGTACGCAGTTATGCAACCAGTAATACACCTTGACAATATTGTGAAAAAAACTGTATAAAACTGAAAAAATGTAATTGAGTTATTTTATTTAATAAAAACGGTATGTGTTAATACATAACAAACAAGAACAAGACACTACATACCAAAAAAATATAAAAAAGAACTATTATTTACTTTCAAGCTTTATGAAACTACCCGCATTTATGATTATATTTATCAATATAACTTATGTACAAATACAAATTTGTAATATTCCACAGGTATAAATAAAACAACATAGGTAAATACAACAACTATTTTATTAATAATAACACCTACCAAATTTTATACCTTAAAGGTGGATTAATTACCTTTAATCTTAATTTTTTTAAACCAGTACCTTTTGACATTATTTTTCTGCACCAGTACTAAAATCCATTATTTACCTATCGTGTGATGTCGATATTTTACAGCTACTCCAGTTTTTAGTATGTGTTTAGTTTGATCCTTATATACGAAATGCACTTATCTACGACGAAATGGTATACAAACTTTATCGATGGCAACTTCATTGGTGTATAAGACTTTCTGCCTGGGCAGCGTGTATTAACCATAAACTGTGCTCTGGGCCTACAGTTAATTTTCACTCGATTTTTCCTCCACTTGACTTCAAAAGACACAAAACACACGTAATAATACGAATCAAAATGCATCATCTTTCAAAATGCAGGGTATTTAACAAAAGTTGACACAAAATTATAACCAATAATTTGGCAAGACTTTGACAAGCGTCAAAAATGACAAAAATCTAAAGGCGAGTTCATACGCATCGGCGTCCGTTTGTCGTTCATCGTTCCGTCAAACCAATAAAATTGAAATACGATCTGTCATTTTTTAAATAAACCAATAAAACTGGTTAAAACAACAAGACACGACGCATGACGGATTTATATTTAAACCCATCCATAGATAACTTAAAAATTATTAGAAACTTTTTTTAGTAAAATAAATAGATTGGTATGGGACGTCATCTGCTTTTCTTCTGTCATCGTCTGTCGAAATCTTACCTGAGAAAAAAAACAGAGTATATATGCTATAATTCGTCCGAGTTCTGCCTATGTTACTACTACGGTGGTCCGGTCTGTATAAAAAATACATTTAGCCACTCGAATGTACGAATATCAATATTCTTAGGAAATCTAACCAGAAATTATGCATGTGATTTAATATAAGTAAAAGAACAACTGAATACTTTACTTTCTTATGAAAAGATAATTCGGGGACCTTTATATAGAACTTCCACACACCAAACACTTTCTAGTCATTTTTACGAGTATTTAGAAAGTCCAACGGCAATTGAACAATATCGATATTTTTTTTGTATGGCTATGACGTCACAGGTGATATGCGCAAACTGAACGAAATTGGAGCCGCTATCGATCATACCTTGTTTCCTTTGTATCATGGATTATGACAATATGATGACAATGAAAAGGTGGTTTCCATAGCAATGTATAATTTGTACTTTCTTTGTAATACTTCTTATAGTTTTCGAGATAAAATTAATAAAATTTTAAGATAAAGAATAAAATATGTATAAAATTGACAAAAACATAATTTTGAATAAGCATTGTTAAAATCATGAATTAAACATTTTTAAAGTTGAAATTTGAGTCATAACGATAGTCGGAAACACGAGTCGTTAGAAAACTAGAATTAATTCATTTGATATTATCTGACTTTATACAATAATTCAAAGTTGATGAACTATTGCTAGTCAAACTTCTTTAATATTATTTTGAATGATATATTACCCTAGTAAAAAATAGGAGGATAACCTACAAAAAGAAATGAGATCCCATCAAAAACATAGAATGTAAAAAATGCCAAGTCTCGCAACACAATTCTCCCACTATAAAAAGTTGGGTCAGTTTATTTTATTTGGTTTCTCTTTAAGCACCTATTCAACAATTTTGTTATAAATTGTTAGTATCACTATTAGTCATATTTATTTCTATAATAATTATAATGAATAATTATTATAACGCACGATATGATATTCTAACTAATTAAAAAACTTTATTCTTAAGGGCGCTGTTAAGATTTACTTAATAATCGAAATGGTAGATTATTAAGTAAATCTGTGTGCACAGCAGTGTGAGCTGGTGGGTTTCTAGACCGTAGCCTATGTCCAAGTTGAGCAATATCTTGCGGATTATCTTGATTTTTTTGGGATTCCCTGCAGTGCCCTTAAGAATAAAGTTTTTTAATTAGTAGAGAACATCATATGGTGCAATTGCCAAGTCATTATAATTATTACAATAATAAAGATGACAAATATTGATACTAACAATTTATAACAAAATTGTTGTAGTAATAAAATAAACTGACTTGGTTTTACATAAGATCTCGCAACTTTTTATAGTGGAAAAATTGTGATGCGGCATTTTTTTACATTCTATGTTTTTGATGGGATAGGGTTTACAACTTTTCTTAATGTAGAATAAAGAATGATTAAAATTTGCAACTATCTTTCTTGTCCGTTTTATTGCCGTTCTGGTCTTATTATATCGCTATTATACATTTATTTCTTTACAGGATGAAGTTCGCACCCAAGACAAAGTTTTCGTCATAATCGCCGTGTCGCTCAACGCCAAAGGCCGGGACCTGGCTTGGGAATTCTTCAAAACGAACTGGACCAAAATCAAGGAGCTCATAAGCGGTTCTCTGCTGACCAGTTTCGTCAAGTATCTGACCGAGAACTTCTCGACCGAGGAAAAGTTGCGCGACGTAGAACGCTTCTTCCAGGAGCATTCGACGCCCGGTACAGAAAGAACCGTTCAGCAATCAGTCGAAACGATACAGCTAAACATCAAATGGCTAGAAAGGGACGGGGAATCGATCCGGAAGTACCTTAGTTAATATTTACTGCGACCTCAGCGTGGTCACGAAAGGTTGGTTGAGATGGCAATTTTTAAATGAAGATTTTTTAGTCTTGAAACATTATTTTTATTTTATGTATTTATTGAATAAAAAATATAGAACTTAAAGTACAGTCTTTAGCACGAAATCGTTTATTATAGAATTTCATGAGCCTGGAAAGGATAGAAAAACTATATAAAATAAAAAAAAATATCAGTGTATCTATTTTCAAATTTAGCACATTTTTCTTATATCATTATACTCCTTAGTATAATTCTACTTCATTTCTACTATTTTTACGTTTTATACGGTTTTAATTTACAGTTTATTTTTATATTAATTTATACTTTCTGTAGGATTGTCAAAAATTCTTAAGAGTCCTTTCACTAGTCCGAAAAAGTAGCAAAATAAGCGTCCGGCATTTAACCTGTTATGTAAAACTGGCTAGGTATTTTTACACAATAAATGAAGAAGGATATTAAAGATATATGATTATACTATATCCGTATTGTAGCACATTTTTAGACAACTTCTTTATTTTTAAGATTTTGATGGTCAAACATCAACAAAATATTCCTTATGTTTGGACTAAATTTCCTCCAAAATAAAGACATAATTTAAAATTCCGTTACAATACTGAAATAGATTGAAGTCTTGTGATTACAGCGATATATAATTTATATGGGTTTGTAACAAATTGCTCGCTATTTTATGGCAAATGCTGAAACTCTGCGAACCTAAATCAAGGCACGTGTGTTTGGAATTTTGGGTGTGGCTTAACTCGACAGGATCGAGCTAAGCCTTAGGCAGATTTCTGAAATATAATATATATTTCCTTCAGCCACACACTCGCTGTACCCGACCCCTGAGAGCGACCCGAAAGTACAGCGTAATAGACTCTTAATACCAACTGGTAGTAAGCACGATTAAAAATAAAGAAGAGTATGAGCTAGGTAATGATGTTTAGGGTTTGACCTTGACCGAAATTATTATCGATTATCATTCCCCAGCCGTCTTTAATGTTTTTTTTTCAATCGTATATCTACTATGCCATACAATACACTGATATATGATTGCCATCTCTTACCAAATGATTTGTTAGGGCGTTGTGAAACGCAAGCCATATGAAAAAAAATCAATTATAATAGTTATCCACTTGTCTTTAGTTATCACCCCGACCCAGACAGCACAGTGACATTTTAAAGACATCTATAAGACAACTTGCTTCAACATTACTGACATCAAAGACGTCTATTTTCGCCTTTAGACGTATTAAAGGCATCTTACCAACGTCTGATGTTAAAAAACGTAACATCTTTAAGACGTCTTGAGTAAAATGTCTTTAAGATATATTTTAACAATGCACTTAAGATGTCTTTTAATATGAATGAAAATGGGATACAATGGTGAATTATAAAATATAACACCTCCTTGGACTGGCATTGTCTTTAATTTTTAAATTAAGCATGTTTCTCTCAGATGTTACACTGACCAATATGAAGTGAACAGTTAAAATTTTATAATAGTGATATATCTGACCGAAACGTTATGTATTGGTATTTTCTTCTTGGACAACCACTGGAGGGACATCTACAGATGTGTTATCATGCGCATCTAAAATATGAATCATAGAAATAAGATAATTGTTCAAATATATCTAACAACCTAAATGTGTTAAACTCACCTGGCTTACCTACAATATCAGCTTTAACTTCTTTGATCAGCTTTAATGATGAAATTTTGGTAAATTCTCTGATGAAACTTTATATCACGTCCCTTTGCTAAACGGTTTTGATTTTTGACGACAAGAACAAACATTTTCCGCGAGGTTTTCCAGAGATTTTCGATCACATAACCTCACATCAACATCAACCACAACCACAGAAGATAACTGTCACGCCTGTCAATCGTCATATTTGCGCTTATACAGGGTGTCATTGAAATGGTGTAAAAAAAATCAGGGGGTGATAGTACTCCTAAAAATAGTAAAAAAAGTTTCTATAAGTATAGGGCGGAAAATGCATATTAAGGGAGTTAGGGGCACTGAAAGGGCGAATTTAAAAAACGGTTGGTTTGAAATTGTAGGCTTAAAAAACGAGACAAAATTTCGAAAAAAAAATCCTCTGCCATAAATTTTGACCCTAAATCAAATGGTAATACTAAAAAACTATTTGGGAACGCGAAAAGGGTAGTTTTTGCCAGGGTAGGGGGTTATTTCGTGAATAACTTTTTTGAGGTTATTTTTTTTTGCAACGTGGGTTCATTTTTTGAAAACTACACACCCTTTTCCTACAAAAAGGTACTCTTGTTGTACATCGCCCAGAGCGATGGTTTTCGAGAAAATTGAAGGCAAAGAGTTTGCTCTGATGGGTTGCTAATTGGTTAATCAACATAAACTTATGAAAGTTATAGCGGTTCAAAAGTGACCAAGTAGTTATGAAATAATTAATTGAAAAATCAAAATTTCATGATTTTTAAAACATGTTATTGATTTAAAAACGAAATAAACCAATTACCAAAATTCCTTATTACAATAATGCATTCCAAAATGAAAAATATAGGAAATAATATACAGGTACTGATTTCTTTCGAAAATCGACATCTATGAAACTATGAACCCTTCCTGGACACAAACGGTACATTGTGAGACAGGAACTTGTAGAGAAAAACAAGCCCTATAACATAGGATACAACATTTTAATGAACAGTGCTTTCCATAAAATCAATAAACTACTAGGTACTGATTTCTTTCGAAAATCGACAACTAAGAAACTATGAACCTCGGAAGAAATGTAGATAATTTGACACTTTCAATTTTTTTAAAAGTCAGTAATGACAGTATTACATATTTGGTTGTAAATAAAATAACATACCTTGTTCGACATTATAAAATGATTGATGAAAAAATAGTATCACAAACGGTCGCGCGCGGACTCCTCATGTGACTATAAAAAGATACTAACTACCCTAAACGATGTGCAAACGTACAATTCTCATAAACTATACAGAGACAGGAAGATACTAAGCCGGCGCAGCATCTGATATTTCCAGATTTTCAATTTATCGGGAGAAATAGGTACCTCCGGACTGTAATTTCGCGCGCGACCTCCGGAGGGTTAAAATTCCAGAAACAATATTTTTTTGTCTTTCTAGTTTTAGTAAATATCGTCTAGAGCTTGACCTAGCTAAAATTATCATTGACTCTTATTCCTCAGCCGTCTTTGACGCTATTTTTTTATCATAGTTTCTTTTTTACTTCGCATAGTTGAATTTCGATTTTTTTGTATGATTTTCTAAAACATCGATACATTTTTGAAACATTGCCATCCCTACATTGACGCAAATTTATTGTCCGAGTTTAAATCGTGCGCGGGAATTAATTTTTTTTCGAAAAATCCGTCTTTGGGATTTTGTTAAATTGCCCTCGTCCGGCTCGTTTTTTTTACAGCGTCCCGGTTATTTTTCTAAATGCCACCGCGTGTCCGAGATTTAATATTAAATAAATATTTACTATAAATAAATTTACTTTCAATTAAAATGCATAAAAATTTACTAAAAGTAACTTTAACATAGAATTAGAAATTAAAGTACATGTGAAATATGCTATAAATGCTATCTATAACACAAAAACTATAATTATTTAAAAAAAGCACACAAGAAAACAGCACAACATTTTTTTCACAAACAATAAAAGCGGGAAGAGATATTACAAAAATGCTTATCTAAGTCAGTGAAAAATTCATCCAATGTATAGTATGCTTTCTTAATTAAAAATGTTGTTAATTTAGTCTTGATTTGTTTGGGATTATATAAACAATCGTTGTGGTATTTAGCATCATATGCAAATAAATCGTCATATCCAGAAAGCTTTTCGTACAAAATAAACTATATAAACTCTGGATGTTAGTCATTTTTTCCTATTTTATCACATATCAAACACATTATTATAATATCAAAACCTCATATTTGACTAGTTTCCTTTTTGTTAATTAACAATTATTAATATATTAATATAATTAATAATTGTTAATATAATATAGGTAGGCTTAATATAATAATTATTAATTATTAAGCTAAAAAGATGATATTATCATCTTTTTGGCTTAATATTCACAGCAACATCATCTTGCCTTTTTTTCGCAGCATTTATGATAGTTTTTAAGTCTCGTATAGTAGGATTTTTAATAAAAAACTTATCATTTTGGTTTATAGTTTTTTTTGCAAATTAAACAGTTCATAACTAAATACTTTAAAACGCACAGAGTTTACTAAATTTCAAACTGCAGGTACAATTCACATAATCAGAAATAGGCTTACGGAACTTCGCGTCCGCCGTGCCACCAAATAAAATTGAAGAATCTCGGGGCGGCCGGCGAGGCCCTAGCGGTCTCGCGCGCGGCCTTTTCGTAAATTTCATTTAGGATAACTAGAAAAGTATTAGCAATGGAAGATTGTACCAAGTTTTAAAGACTTTTTCAATATTTTTACTTTAGAAATAAAGCAGATACGCAGATACTATGTAAAAATTCCTTCAAATAAAAAAGTTTCTCGCTTACCGAAAATCATGATACAATAAAGTTAATGTTTGAAGTTTAATCCATTTTCCAAAAAAAATACACTCACTATGGAACTTTAATTACTTCAGCTATCACCGCCTATGTGTTCTCAATCGATTAAAAAAAAGAGTATGTGAATAAGTTGATTAGTTTTGGAGTTATCGCGTAGGAAATGTAAAAAAACATGGTTATACATTTTTGACAGATTTTTAACATTTTCCGAGATAAAAAAATTTCTGACCCCCCCCCCCTCGTATTAATATCTCAATATATGTGTATAATAAGAAAAAAACATTGATAATATTAAAGACGTGACAACATAAACTGAGGAAGACTCGGTCGGCTGTCGGTGAAATGCAGACCACAGATGCAGACGGCTCCGTATCATGGTACAAAGAATACAAGGTATGATATTGCGCAGGTTGGTCGCTACGTCACAGGTGATAACAGGCGCTATTGGTCAGCACGCTCCGCGCGCCAGTTCAAATCGTCAAGGTATTGTTATAAACCTGTTTTTTTTGTTTATATACCGTCATTGAATTATCGCTAAGCAAGTTACTGTGGAGCAGTGCGTAAGGAGTTGGGCTAGGAAGCGAGAGACCGGAGTTCGAATCTCGGCCGGGACATAACTTTTTATTTATTTTTTTAAATACTGTTGTATTCTATAGTTTATTTTTGTAGTATAAAAAAAGAACTATTTATTCTGTTATTTTTTCATCTCCGGTATTAATATAAATTGACTGTTGGTACAATACCTCATTTAATATAAAATAATATTCTACTTTTTGAAATGTATCAGGCCCTAATTGTACCTAAAAGTAATATATTTTTAATGATATACCATATTGTAAACTATTTAATATTTCAGTCACTTAAAAAGTTAATTTGCATTGAATAATTGCCTACCATTAAAGGAAATTTGAGCTATATAATCTTTGATGGGCATATTCTGGGTATGCAAATACTTCCTCTAAATTTTGGGTGTCGTTCAACGGATTTATTCTCAAAACCAGAAACATCTACATATAAAAAGAAAAGCACAGGTCACTAATTATAATAAACTTCACCCTTGGAATTACTTCCACTAATTATAATAAACTTCACCCTTGGAATTACTTCTATCACAATTACAATACATTCATCTGCATTGGCATTTTCTAAATGATGTAACAATTCCTCTTGTGGTTACTTTTCCATAGATATCCTCATCTCTGTCCTCATGTGAATTCAGAGGCAATGAACATAAAAATTATTTACCATAAACATCGCAAACTAAAAACCTAATAAACAATTTTATACCGAATATAGAAATAAATTTAGTATTCTTACCTATTATGGTCCAAATCCATGTTAATAGATAATTATTATTTTTAAATATATTTTTGAAACTGCTGGTTTTAGTAATTATTAAATTAAACGAACTAAAAAGTCTTAAAAATAAACAATTCTTAACCGTAAGCCCAAAAAATGCAGATCTCCTGTCAACTTTCTTGATTTTTTATTTATTCATTATTTTCCTAGTGACGTCACAGGTGGTATGCGCGAACTGAACGAAATTGGAGCCGCTATCGATCATACCTTGTATTCTTTGTACCATGGCTCCGTATCATAGACTTAGAATAAAATATAGACTACACTATTTACATTTAAGCGCGGTCCAATATTAATTTTTGTAAACATGTTTACTCCTGGGTGCAGCTGACCTCGGCCGTCTGAGTCTTTCGCCTCCAGCCTATGTTGTCACGTCTAAAATATTATTAATATTTTTTTTGTTGTTATACACATATATTGAGATATTAAAACTGTATTTTTAATAAAGTAGTGTTTAATAGTAGAAAGATGTATTAAATAGTCCCTATACTACTAAATTATAAGTCGGAGACTATTTAAAAATGACAAATTCTTTACAATTTGGCAACACCGGCATCAATCGCCGGGTCGCCTGTTCATTCTTTATTCTCTCGTAGTAGAGCCATAGTAGAGTAAAGCACGTGTCGTAAAACCTTGTTGTCACAGTTTCTCCATGGCTATTTATTGTTGTTTTTATTGGATGTTTTGATTTTGTATTTTTTGGATTCGATTTTCTTAGTGTGTAGTGTCGGTTTAGTGTTTATTTTGATTACTTTTTATTTAAAAACTATAAAACATGGTTCGTCAGTGCCAAATTTGTAAGAAATGGACTATTTAAGTCCTGGAACAACATTCCACAGGTAAGTCAAATTTACTATTTTGGCGTCAGTGGCGTTGTAGAAAGGCGCTTATTTAGATAATAATTTAGTAAATTATAAACCCTGGAAAATCTGTATTTTTATATTTATCATTTACGTACGTTCTTCTACTAACCTCGTTATTAATATAACGAGTAGATACATTATTAAGTACATAATAAGTAGACACATTATTTTCTTGGGCATCGGTTAATTTAATGCTTTTTTTATTAAAAATGTGTTTCTTTTTATTCTAAAACCATCCTTAGAATCTAAAATAACATACAGGAATTCCATAATGATATTTCATTATGAAACAACAATTTTTAAGGCTTATTATAAACTATAAACAATCGAGAAAGTCGAAAAAATTACAAGCTACCAAACATTTTAAAATACCTAACATTCCTTATTTTTTTTCAAGACTAAAATATTTTATAAACATTACTTTTTCCCTATAGTTTCACATCAGGTATAGAAATAACTACGTGTAATCGGGAGATTAATATATTTAACAGAAATTGATATTTAAAAATATAATTCTAACTAGCTTGACAAACAATGTCTTCTCTGGGCCGAAATCAACAACCTCTGACATTCAACTGTTTCCAAAGCCTACTACTCCGCTACTCCCAACATCAGCGGACACGGGGTGCAGGCACGGCGTGAAAACGACTGCCTATCATAAGGATCATAGGCGTCGATAACATTCGGCCATTCCTGACTTATGAGTGTCCTCACTCCTCTGAATCACACTAAAAGGACATAAATAATCAGAATCTTTTAAAATGGCATTTTTAAATGCTGAAATAAAAATATTTATTAGCTTGTTTGCTGCTGAGCCATATCTTTATCAGCTAATTGCTACCATTATTACATCACACTAAAAGGACAAAAATAATCAGAATCGTTTTTAAAGGCAAACATTTTTAAATGCTGAAATAAACATATATGTTAGAGATTGATTGCTGCTGATACTAGACAATTGATACAAAACCAATTGACAAAACCTTATCAGCCAATTGTTACCATTATTACAACACACTAAAAGGAGAAACATAATCAGAATCGTTTAAAGGACATTTTTTAAAAGCTGAAATAAAAATATCGTTAGATTGTTCACTGCTCATACTGGAGCTACGTCTTATTTGCTACTTAAATAAATAAAAATAAAATATCGTAACTCACTCAGAAACAATACTCAAAAACTCATGATGGACAAATAAATTATTCAGGGACAAAAGACAATTTTAAAAGGTAAAATAAACGAATTACTTATTATATATTGGTGTTACACGCAATCTGCAGCTTGCGTGCAACAAAATAAAGTTAAATCTCAACTCTAAAATCTTAAATCTAAATTGTAAATTCTAAATCTAAAACCTAAAATCTAACTATGGGCCCACGCCTATTCCAGCCACTGGAAAAGAGAGCAATCCGGGTCGAACTAACCAGACCGAATACCGGGACTCATCCCTATTCGCAAGTCTTGTCCGCCCTACTCACAAAGCATCTAGGTGGTAAACTCATACCTTAGCAACCACCACACGCCTTTTCCAGCTATCATACTAACGTATACCTTGAAAAAGAGAGTACCGGGTAGAACTAACCCTACTCCTTCTTTTTCCTATCCTAATACACGTCTGAATCTACCATAACCAAGTCCATAGCTTGCCAAACCTAGCTATTCCACAATACTTGTTCTTTGACCGTGCATACCATTCTTGGATGTTTCTAACTTCATATCAACCAATCCTCAGCTGCTTAGAAATTTAAATGAACCTGTCTACCATGGAGATTGACTGGATCCTATTAGCTGTGTCGAAGTGATCCTTAGCAGATCCTTAGTAGATCTGACGCTGAATATAGTTCGCTACGCATCCAATTTTTCTTTTAATCCGCTTGATATTTCGCATAATTCGCTACTAATTTAACGCCGACTTTATCATTTACGCCCGGAGGGATAAACGCAACTTATCCAGATACGCTCATTTTGCTCCTAGTGCTTAGATTCCACACAATCCAAACTGCATGTTTGAAACATTTTCAACCTAGATATCGTAATGCAACTTGTTACGCATACTAGAGATTATGCCTCTCTACTTGTCCCATTCCACGTGGATGTCCAACAGTATTCAGGTAGTGAGATATGGCTAGTTTATATTGAAAGTATTCGTTTTCTTTAGGTAAAAGGGTATCCCTAAATGATTACTTTATTCGGGGTTTTAAAACTCATATATTAACGTCGCATAAAGATTTAAGTACATACCTAGGTAGCTTAGTTTATGTATTTTAAATTAAAATAATATAGTACCTACCGCTTTATTTATTTTTGTTTACGCATAATATGAAAAGTGTATGCATTTTATATAAGATTAAGATAATCGGATTTGCTAGTTGTATATTAAATATCAGACATTTTTGTTAACTATATACGTATACATATTTTTACCGAAACAATATGTTATTTCCGAGAATATTTATTTTATGTCGTTCTTTAGTAGTTTGTTTGTAAAATATCTACAGCGTGTTGTGAAAATTACTATATAATAGTACTCTTGTGCCTAGAATTTTACCCATCTGGACGTTTACATTTACTTTTTAATTACAAGAAATTACACTTTTATTAAAAAGTAGCCCTGTATACTTTAATAAACGCATCGTTCTCATCTTCTAACAATTTTACACAACTATTTTAACATTCACAATGTGTCAATATATTACAACACTACTCGAAGGGTTATTTGCTATTAAATATGGCGTATACGAAGAATAAAGTTCTTGAAATACTAGTGAAATACCTGAATTAAACTGAAAAACTCTGAAATATAATGAGGTGGTTAAAATTATACTATAATAATTGAAAAACTAATGTAATAGGTACTTATAAATTATGTGAATTTTTTATATAATTCTCAAGTGAATTTGCAAAGCCTGAAGTTCGGAACCTATTTAACTTTTCTACAACCATGTATTTATTCAACTACATACCTAAATAGGTACAAAACAAAATAACTTTCTTAAAGACTACGTTAAAAACAGCATCTTAAACTGAATTTTCAAATATTAGATCGAAAATGTGTTTACCTTGAAGAATTATGAGGTGTTTATAATAAATTAATATGTCTTAATAAACGTTTGTTTTCATAAAAAATGTTCAAGTTTAAATTTTACATATTATCTACTATTTCTCTCTTGTATTTCTAATCACTAAAGATAATTACGAAGTACCATTCATGTAATACCTAGTATATCACTGATAGAGCAATAATAGACTACCTAAAGTTGAAAGTTTCCGTAAAATGTAAGAAAAATTAAAAATATAGCTGAAATATTAATAACATCTATAACTAAACTTAAAGTAATAAAATAAGTAATAAGTAAATGGGGTATAATTAAAAAATGTATATGAAGAAAATATAAATTATATAGTATTTATGAAACAATCTATGGTCGGTATTTCTGAAAAACTGAAAACTTTTTGAAGACTTTTTTTTTTACCTTTCAACATAAAATCTTGAATATACCTGTATATACTTGATATATTTTTTATTTACCTAATAAACAATAAGAAATTATTAAATTACTGTTCGACTCTTGTTTAATATTTTTAATTAAAAAGCTCAACAAAATATTTCAACACACAAAAATAAAAATCATGTTTGAAAACCACTTTTCCGTTTCGACTTGATCAAGAAGTTTAATGAGAATAAAATAACACATACTCAACATAACTAATATACTAAATAACACAACTCTAGAAATTTTATTCCTCAGGAGGACCATAGATAGATATTTATTTAACTTTTAATTTTAACCACATTTTAACAATAAAATTTTACTTTTTACGTGAAAAACTGTCTGTTTATGCCGAGGTTCGCATCCATCTTCTTTCGCAAGCGAAATCGACCCTTATCAACCATAAAATAATAAATACAAGAAGAAGTGTCAAGTCAATGTTAAATTATGGAAACAGCGTGGCTGCCTGGGTAACTAATTTTCAGATATGGCGGCTGGGACATTTGACATGACATAGACATGACAATTTCAATATTATGAAATTTATTTCCGTTTCCGGTTTTTAATGGCGGGCTGTTCAGGAGGTTTAAATGAGGGTTAATATACTTTTTACTCTTTCTAGTAGTAAATAATACAACAAAATTACTCAAAAATATTTATTTGGAATTTAGAACAATGTAAATATGCAAATCAACACAATTAAAGAGCTATAAACCAATAAACTACTGTATCAATATCGAATATTTAAATAATATCAGAGATGCTGTGTTAAAGTGAATTAGTAAAGTAACAGTGCATTGACTTACAGAAACTTGAAGATACATAAATGTTTTCACAGCTTCACGGGCATAAAACTAAATAACTGGAAGCAGGAAAAAGGCAACCGGAACCCACACAAAACCTGGAATCAAAAAAAATATGTAAAAAACATAAATATAGGTACATAAGACTTTTGTAATTAAATCAAACAGGACTTGAATGAAAATAAAATGAATCAAAAATATGATACATATACATCTAATACCTCATTTGTATTTTAAAAATAATCTACATACATAGATTTATAGCATTATTGCTATGAAAATACATAATAGGTACCTATGTGATATGTAATTACGCATTTCTCTTCATGTTGTAGAAAATTAATGTAGGCTAATAATAGTTCAATAATCATAATTTACCTTGTATAACTTGCTTTCAATTGCTCAAAATCACCGATCAGTCTTTAAAGTAGAGATACGGAAAAATCCTTGCCAAAGAATATCCCAAGATCCTTGGGTTTAAAGCTAAAAAAATATAAAAACAGTTAATATATTACCTATTTTTACATATATAATATGGCCCATACCTATTACACGCAGAAACGTCGATTTCATCATTTTCTTCATGTAATTAATATCATATATACTTTATTAAAGTGTTAACAAGGAACTTTATATCAAAAAACATCTTTGTACTTATAAATTTCAGCCGAAATATCATAAACAAACTTCCAATCAAATCTAAACGGCAAAAATTAAAATGGCGCTCGACCTTGCCAGAGGCCTCGGGAGTTGACACATGGCTGACACACAGACAAAAGAAGAGGACGCCGACGTGCATAAAAATGTTCCGTAATTGAAATTGACAGAAATCATATAGAAATATTCAGATTTTTGTCTAGGACAGTCTAGAAGGCCATGCTTTCTGCCTGGGTAAGACCGCGCCAGAACTGTTTCCAATTTTCCGGTTTACTGTCACCCCCCTGTTATCAACCGACTACGGTAGCGCCCTCTCTTCGAGACCTCTTGAACCACAAGGCGATTTATATCACCGAAATCCGAAATCGAAAAATCCGAACAATTACTTTAAACTCAAATCTGTCTCCATAGCAACAATTTTTACTGTATAAAAATACTACCTTAGAATTTATCTCGTAATTACCTAATTTATCTCGATTTTTTTTTCTAGCCATTTTTAAAATGCCTTTTAGAAGAGATTTGTTCAGATAATGTGTTGGCTCACTACCTTTTCCTGTTATCTTCCGGAGTCTGTAACTTGCAGGGGTGATATGACCCTTCTTTCCAGCATTCCATTTTTTTCCGCTAATATCTTCGAGCATTAGAACTAGCAGAATGATCCCTCCGGTTTTCTTTTCGCGCTTCGCCGATCCGACGTCGGTATCCGAAAACCGACGGCGACGGGTACCCGTATCTGAGACGACCGAATAGATCCTCGAAACCGACGCGACGCGACGCCTTTACTAAACGATAGTCTCAAAGGTCAAAGTCAAGTCAATAGTCGTCAGTAAGTCAGAAATACGCCGTTACGGCCTAAGAACGCTGGATTAAACTCATCGCCACTTCTGATGTAATCGGGAGATTAATATATTTAACAGAAATTGATATTTAAAAATATAATTCTAACTAGCTTGACAAACAATGTCTTCTCTGGGCCGAAATCAACAACCTCTGACATTCAACTGTTTCCAAAGCCTACTACTCCGCTACTCCCAACATCAGCGGACACGGGGTGCAGGCACGGCGTGAAAACGACTGCCTATCATAAGGATCATAGGCGTCGATAACATACGTTTTTATGATAGGGTCACCATTATGATAACAAAAATGACGAACAATGGTCCAGAAATGTAAACAAGTACATATTTTTTGTAAATATTTTTCTTACCGCTTGCATTTTTGTCCATTATTATTTCACAAATTATACAGGGTTATGTAAACCAGGTAGATATTTCGTTTTTTTTATATTAAACAAAGATAAAATAAATATGCCATTTTAAAATTTATCCAGTACTTACCTAGAGTTTTTTCTTTTTTTTTCTCGACTGTTAATCTATTATTAATTTGTAATACCGTATGATCGAAAAAAACGGCGTCCAGTTGGCTTGGAAAAAACCATCGATACATACTCCATATAATTTTACATATAAAATGACAGCGATCTTCATTTCATAGCCATCGCTGACGCCGTTTTTTTTCGATTATAAGGTATAATTTTCATTTTTTCTTTTATAATGTAATATCACTTAAGTAATATCACATATAATCTGAAGATAGTTTTAGAATTAACCAAAACGTAAATCTTTAATAAAACAATCTGTTATTATTTGCCATATATGTATGTATCCAAGAAAATAATTTACATATTATTATTATATGTTTTACTGTTTTTTATCTTTATTTGAAACTCAGAAATGTTGCATTGGCTTTCTAAAAAAATGAACTTGTAAGTTTTTAAAATGCTTCGTTTCGGAGATACAGGGTGTAGAAGTTTCATTTTTATTTCGATTTTTTTCCAAATAATTTCTGAAGTGACGTCAATATTTGGACGAAAATTGGCGTTTGGGAGTTTTTTGACATGAAAAATTAGATTTAGATGTCAATTTGACTTTTACTAATAGGGGGCGCCACCTACATATTTTTTAAGTTATTTGAAGAGTAATACTTTTTGTCTGTATCTATATAAAACTACTGAGAAAAATTTACATTTCCAACGTTTTTTACTTAATAAGGTCTCTTGTTGACACTCGCCACAAGTATAGTTCTCAAGATATTTGGAAACGAATTAATCAATACATTCTTCATAAATTATTTGGAAAAAAGCGAAATAAAAATGAAATTTCTACACTCTGTATCTCTGAAACGAAGCATTTTAGGACATAAATTTATACTATTTTTTTTACTGATTTTATTTGCAGATTATGCTGCCAAAGTTTCCTGAATACAATTCCGACCACTCTGTATATCAAGATATCCCCCATTACGTACTAGTTTTTCTTAATAATTTTCTATACATTTTCCAACGCCAAGATGTACCAAGCGCATACAAATACATCAAGCTTCAAACAAGCTTGCACGTTGACAGTAATACCTACAGTAATATTGTATTATATTAATGTAATATTTTTGAACCAATGTTCAATATTACTGTAGTAATACTGTTTATACTCATGCCTTTTATATTTGTTTGAATTTGGTGCATATTTCCATTGAATAAAGTATAGTCACCATTACCATTATTATACTTACTCTATAATAAAGACAGTAACGAGTTAAATAAATGTAGTTTTCATTTTATTCACTTCCTAAAAGCTTGCTTTAATGGAACAGATTCCTGTTTTTTCTAATTTACATAATAAGACATCACTTTTACCGGAAAAAAAAATTAAACAATTATAAAGTTTTTTCTCTTTCTGTTCTATTATATCTATAGAATAGATCCTGTTTTGATTAATATTAGAGTTGTAAATGTTTGACTAAAATTAATATTTTATTAAATTAATAATTTATCATCAATTTCAAAAATTAAATAATTTCGATTATTAAAATTTCTTCTATAACACGTACTTTATTATTTTTATCGTTTTTAGACTCTAAGACGTATTTTTTTTTCTAAGTCCTAAACTTTGCTTTATATTAAACTATTTTCTTTATCCTAAATCTTAATAATATAAAAAAGTTTAAATACGATATATTTTTAATTGAATTATAGCTTCATTAAAATTAAAAAAAATACCCGCCTATGATACGGAGAGTGCAGGTGCACTGAAGAAACAAAAGACAGTGTTGCGTTGGGCGGCAGAGCCGTCAGGAAACGACCGTTACGACGGAGACAGCCTATCTATCGCTCGTGTCGCACTCGTTAGAGCCAAAAACAATAACACAACAATAACAAGACGTTGTCTGTCCGCATCTTCCAGCTATTTATGAATGAGATGCTCAGTCTATATTTTATTCTAAGTCTATGCTCCGTATAGTCCCGCCACGGCATCAGCTGCTAGCCAAGGTGAAAACGACGAGCAGATTTTGCTTGCTACAGCATACGTAAATATTTTAGATTCAAACAGCAGGACGGTAAAGTGTGGCGCGCTATTAAACTTTTGTTCGGAAGAACTTTGCAATAAATTAAATTTACCAGGCAACAAAATAAATATGCCGGTTATAGGTATAAATAACGCGTCCTGTAGGGTATCGTCTAAAATTAAAACAACTATAAAATCGTTAAATGACGCGTTCCAGGCTAAAATTGAATTCTTAGTAATCAGTCAGATTACTACAAAATTGCCGCAAGTTTCTTTCGATCCTACTTTAATAAATATGCCCGCAAATATTACGTTGGCCGATCCTAATTTTTTTAATTCAGAGCCTATAGACATTTTAATAGGAACCGAAATATTTTTCCGTTGTTTGAGTAGTGAAAAAATACTCTTCGGAGACAACGCGCCGATTTTACAGAACACCAAATTCGGTTGGGTTCTTGTAGGACCTTTAGATATACATAAATTAACGACAAACCACCGCACTAATAACGCAAATACTAATTGTTTTTTAACTTTAAACCAAGAACGCGATAAAATGTTGCATAATAACGTTCAATTTCCCGTTCAACAATTTTGGCAAATAGAAAATATTGAAAATAAACAAAATAAATTAAGTAACGAAGAATTAGAATGTGAAAAACATTTTCGGGAAAATTACAAAATCGATTCCGACGGGCGATTCATCGTAAAACTTCCGCTAAAAGACAATTATTTAACATTGGGCGATTCCTACTCTATTGCCGTAAATTGTTTATTATCTTTAGAGCGACGTTTAGCAAAAAACCCCGATTTACAACAACAATACGCGGATTTTTAAGCAGATATATAAGCAGTTAGGACACATGTCGAAAATTAATCCGGGAATTAGATCAACCTGGAAAGGTGTGCGTATGCTTGAGCCATCACGCTGTCGTAAAGGAGTAGTAGTACTACAAAGGTACGAGTTGTCTTCAACGCTAGTTTAAAAAACTGATTCTGGGCTTAGTTTAAATGACGTGTTAAAAAGTCGGACCGAAAGTTCAACGGGATGTTTTTGACGTCGTATTAAGAATGCGTACTTATCCAATATTAATCGTCGCGGATATAGAAAAAATGTATCGAATGATATTGATCGACGAGTCACAACGTAGTTTACAGCGTATACTTTGGAGAGATAATGAAACTAAGGAAATAATCCATTATCAGTTAAATACGGTGACTTACGGCACCGCTAGCGCATCTTTTTTGGCTACTCGCGCACTTCATGAAATTTTTACATGGACGACTTAATTTTTGGTCATCATGACCTTGATAAAGCTATTGACTTAAAAATAAAAATCAACAAAATTTTATCGAAATTCGGATTTAATTTGCGAAAATGGATTTCCAATGATCACCGCGTTCTAGAAATTTCCGGCTATACGCCAAACGAAGACTTTTGTATACCAGGAGAAGGCGAAACGAAAACGTTAGGCACAGTTTGGAATCCTAGTATGGATACCATCGGATATAATTATAATATAAAAATCGATACTTTCAAAATTACGAAAAGAACGGTTTTAGCCGCGATAGGACAGCTTTTTGATATCTTGGGTTTAATTAGTCCTGTAATCGTTAAAGCTAAATTGATTTTACAAAAGATTTGGATTTCCAAAGTGAACTGGGACACCGATGTTCCAGAAGATATTTCGATCGAATGGTTAGATTTCGTTAGTAAATTACCAAATTTAAAGTCGTTGCAAATCCCGCGTTGTGTATTAAAAGGCCAGTCTTTCAAAAACCCCAAAAGGCTTTACGGATTTTCCGATGCTTCACAACTTGCGTATGGAGCATGTATTTATTTAGTTAGCGAAATCGGTGACGAAATCGAGTCACACTTAATATGCGCGAAATCTCGGTTAGCTCCTTTAACGTCAAGTTCCATGAGCCTACCTCGATTAGAACTGTGCGGTGCACTTTTACTAGCTCGTTTATTAGAAAAAACAATAAAAGCTTTAGATTTCCCTGTAAACGATACTGTCCTGTTTACCGACTCAACCATCGTATTGGACTGGCTTAATGCAGAGCCTAGCCAGTGGAAAACTTTTATTTTTATTTGTAACCGGGTAGCGGAAATCCAACGTCTTACCGCCGATATTACCTGGAGCCACATAAATACAGAAATCAATCCAGCAGACATAGTTTCTCGGGGTGCCGACCCACTTGAATTAAAAAACCAAGCACTTTGGTGGTACGGACCGTCGTTTTTGAAAACAGCGCCCGAAACATGGCCTGATACCAAGAAAATCAAAATATCAATTTCCGATGTAAGAAAAGAAAACATAGAGGTTTCTTTCGCCGCTGTTAAAAGTGTTCTCGAAAACGAAATATTTTCTAGATGTTCTTCGTATCCGAAACTAATCCGTATCGTCGCTTATATTTACCGATTTTTTCATAATTTAAAATCTAATAGCAAGTTAACCGGAATTCTTACTTTTCAGAATTAGATGAGGCTTTATTAACTCTTTGTAGAATTATTCAATCGGAACGATTTTCAGAAGAAATTAAGGCTTTAAAAAACAATAAAATCTTGTCAAAAAATAGCAAACTTATAAGTCTTGATCCTTTTATAGACAATAAAGGTATTTTACGTGTAGGCGGTCGATTGAAAAATTCGGACTTAAAATATGACCGAAAACACCCTATTTTATTACCCGCTAAACATTGTTTTGTCGATTTAATTATTAATTATTACCATGTTATATTTTTACACGCAGGCCCGCAGTTTGTATTAAACCAAATTCGAGACAAATTTTGGATAGTCAACGGAAGAAATGAGGTCCGAAAGATAGTAAGAAAATGTCTAATTTGTTTCCGCGTCAAACCAGTCGACATTAATCAATTAATGGGGTCTTTACCTAAACCAAGAGTCGTACCTTCTCGCCCTTTTTATTATTGTGGTGTCGATTACGCTGGGCCTTATTTACTAAAAGATGGTAAAACTCGGAATAGAGTTAAAATTAAGGCTTATGTGTGTATTTTTATTTGCCTTAGTACGCGTGCCGTTCATGCTGAGCTCGTGACCGACCTTAGCACAGAAGGTTTTTTGAATGCCTTTAAAAGATTTGTCTCTCGTCGTGGTTTGTGTGGTCATGTATTTAGCGACAACGCGACTAACTTCGTAGGTTCGAATAACGAATTGCTTAAATTATGCCAGGTTGTGCGAGATTCAGTTAACGAAAAATACCCGAATTATTTCTCAGAGCATAGAATAACGTGGTATTTTTATTCCACCCAAATCGCCTCATCATGGTGGTACTTGGGAGTCTGCAGTTCGTTCGTTTAAACATCACTTAAAGCGTGTTCTCGGCGATAATCATTTAAATTTTGAAAATTTTTACACACTACTAACTCAAATAGAGGCAATCTTAAACTCCCGCCCAATTTTACCCCTCACTAATGACCTCTCCGACCTCGAAGCTCTTACGCCCGAACATTTTCTAATCGGCGAAAGTTTAATCGCAGTCCCTCAATCGAACGACATTGATATTCCTGCCAATCGATTACGTCACTTCAAGCACCTACAACAGCTCGTACAGCGTTTTTGGTCTTTATGGAGTAAAGACTATTTGAATTCATTACAACAGAGGCCCAAATGGCAAACTCGCCAAGAAAAACGTTAAGGAAGGCATCCTAGTGTTGCTGAAAGACAACAACGAGCCTCCTATGCGTTGGCCATTGGGACGTATAGTGTCTGTTCATCCCGGAAGTGATAATTTAGTGCGTGTTGTGTCAGTGCGCACCAAAAATGGCATTTTTAAACGTGCGATAACAAAGGTCGTTCCTTTACCTATGGAATATGATTAGCAATAAGCATTATTTTGTATTTGTTGGAATTCATGATCTCTATTCATGTTAATGTATCAGATTATAATTTAGTTTGTATTTTGTTGAAACAATGTATTATTTCAAGGTCGGCGGCATGTCTAGTTTCTGTATTTTTATTGTAAATTATTTTAAATTGATTTAACGACATCTACCAGACAATCAAGCAATTAGGCAACCGCGCTCAGCTGACGAAAGTATCAGTTTATAGACAAAACTCAAGTAAGACACAAGGCCGCCCGATCGCCGTTGAAAAATAATAAATAAAAGTGTCAAAAGTTCAAAACCTCTTTAAACTCATACCTATTACAGTCCACTAATAATCTTAGAACAAAACATGTACCCAGAAGTAAACATTTGTACAAAAATGATTTGACCGCGTTTAGATGTAAATAGTGTAGTCTATATTTTTTTTAAGTGGTCGCAAACATAATATCAACGACTTCCATTTATCTTCTTTTTTTGTTGCATACGCGGTGATTTTACTTTTTTGCTAAATAAATTCTTAGGAAATCTAACCAGAAAGTATGCATGTGGTTTAATATACATAAAAGAACAACTGAATACTTTACTTGCCTATGAAAAGATAATTCAGGGACCTTTATATTACCAAACCAAACCAAACACTTTCTAGTTATTTTTACGACTATTTAGAAAGTCCAACGAAAAAAAGTAGAAAATACATAATTGTGTGTGTGCCCAAACTTAAAATTAATTTCTCACTGAATACACTTGCATCCTTGGCTATACAGGGTGTCCCAGAAATAAGTGCAAATATTTTAACTGGTAGTATAGTTCAACCCCAGAAACACGCGTTCAAAATTCGAAATTTTTTGAAAAATTTTTTGGAATTTTTTTTAGTTTTTAGTTAAAAACCATAATGTCTTGATAATATGGCAACATGAGTATTAGATTAAATTTACAAGAAAGAAAATCCAGAAAAAATCCAGTGGTTCTCAAAATTTTAGCAAAAAATATTTTTTTTTGGAAATTTTCAAAGTAAAATAACTCCGTTACTTTGGACTTATTTGAAAAACGATAAAGAGAAAATATGTTTCTTTTATCGAGATCTACCACCCCTTAATATTTGCACTTCTTTCTGGGACACCCTGTATAAAAGCAGTTGATAAAAGTGTTGTTATCTATTTTTATACATTTAAGTGTTAAGTTACTCCAATTTTTTCTTTTATTTTTGGACACAATTTTTTATTTTTATTTTTTTATGATGTGGCATTAAAAATACATACAACCCTAAATTTTCACCCTTCTACTATCAACCATTATCTAAAAACAGAATTTTTAGATAAGTATATGATTGCAAACAATATTCTTAATTTTGGAGAAAATATTTCTTTGATATCAAAATTGAATTTTAATGACATAGTTAAGCCCTACAATGTAATTTATTTTCAAATACTAATCTATTACAATTGAATACTAAGCTTTGATGTAGAATCTTATATGAAATGGATTTTTTAATTTTCCAATAATTTATCTAAATGAAACTGTTTGAGTTGTAGTAGGTTATTAGTAAAAGGATAATGAAGTAACTTGTAAACCTTTTTGCATAGATCAAAATATGAGTTTGAAAAATAACGTAAAATTGTGTTCTTAATTTGTCAATCTTAAAAAGAGTCTCCAAAAAGTATATATAAAGTAGTTATTAATTTCTGGATACTTTTAATATTTACTTAGATTTAAAAAAGCAATTATTGTTCATTGATGATTCTTTGTTCAACATAAATACAACATAATCAACATAATAAATGACACAATCCAGTTCTACACTAAAATTTATTACTACTCCTTGGCAAAAGTTTCTGAATATATTTGTTCTCCAAATAACAGGTAAATTTAATAAATATAACAGCAGCGATATATGAACTATAATTTGTTAAAATAGGGTAAATTAGCCAGAGGTCGGACAGTTTTGAAAAAGCTGAGTTTAAATAGTTGATTAAATTTTCTTTTTGGTGGCATGGAAATTAAATTTTATGAAATAGTGTGGTTTAATAACCACATTATCTATTTCATAAAATTTCATTTCCCAATGGCTTCACGTTAAATATAACAGATTTTTTCATAAACCTACCAATAATTTTAATTATGCTTTTTTAAGTGATAAAAGTGCTCTTTGTTAGTAGTCGGACAGTGCTTGCCAGTGTCCGGCCAGGTGGTTACCATAACCACCGATATTTGGATTTTGGCAAAAACTTTGTCAATACTGCCTCATGATCAGAGAAATCTGGGCGAAGGACTCTACAGTCAACGAATTCCGGGTCAAAAAACAACACGACATAGTCTATATAGTACTAGAACCAGTTTTAGTTATTCTAGTTGGTTAGTCAATTATGCATGAGTATACCAAAAAAATCACACAAAAATGGACTGGAGAGACTCCCTAGCTGCACACCACACACACTGCAAAGTCAATATTTAGGTCGCCACACAAAATTAATTTACTTTTTATAGGTAGGGATTCAAGCAAGCTTAGCAGTTTTTGACTGAAAATATGCACGTCAGCGTCAGGTGTTCTGTAAATACAAATAATATAGAGGTCAAAAGCATTATGATAAACGACGGAAAATTCAATTTTTTTTTCGGATATTAGAGTATCGAACTTGTCGAAAAGTCGTTTTTAGTAGACATAGTACCTCCATGAGATGAGTTACTTCTATTGAATCTAAATGCTACTGTAGTGTAATTTTTGACAAATACAGGCTCATCCATATTTAACCAATGTTCATTTATGGCAACAATTTCTGGAAAATTGAGCTCTTCTAATAAAAAATATAATTCATCCGTTTTATGTCTTAAGGACTGAATATTAATTAAAAAAAACACTAAGCTTGCTATCGTCTAGTTTTTCTAGTCTTTCTAGAGGTGCTTGATCCTCTGCTAGCGTCATTTCACCTAAAAAACATATTTTTATTTGGAGAGCCATTGGAGAAATACTTGGTATGACTGTCCCTAATTATCTGAAGCTGTTGAAGTTTTTTCGTCGAAAAGAAGGACCTGAAGGCAGAAAAATCCGCATCCACTTTAGCTGAGTCAATACCATAGACGTTGTGGAAGCGATAATATAGCCTACGCAGGGAATCCGCGTTACTAGGAAGTCCCTCTGAGGCCATAAATAATTTGATGCTGGTGTTGGTGTGCCCTTCAAAACACACACTTGAGGGTTAATCATGGAGATAAGCGAGGAATAACCCAATAGGTTTTAATATGGAAGGATCCCTCAGTCTAGATAGCAAATAGCGCCCATTTGCCTCATCCGAACCACAGGCGGAGTCAACGGGTCCATATGTAGCCCACCATCTTTCGTCGCACTCTCTTCCACAACAATTTCCATATTTTTCAGACCAAGAGACTTACAGGCAGCAATAGCCTCCTTGTCAGAACAAATCTTAGCAGATTTGACCTCCCCCGGTATATATACGGATGTCGAGTCAGAGCAAGGTGGTAGACTTTGGATGTCAACAGTGTTTGATAAGATGTGTTTAGAGCCTGTGGATGAAGTACCTGGTGCTGGCGGCGATAACTTTAAAGGTCTTGTAAAAGAATTGGCAGTGACTATTTCAGTACCTGGCTGTCACATACCTTTGTCCTTCAGCTGCTCAAGGTGGCTTTTGTTCTTACACCAATTTTGAAGTCAGAGTGTGAACTGTCCTTATTTTTCAGTAAGGGAAAACATCGGATAAAGACAGTAGTTCCAAGCTTTTCCTTGGCATAGTGTGCAAGCTGGTTTGCTGAATAAGGAGGTGGGATTTTGGACTCTATCACGTAATGCCAGTCTTCCTTCCTGGAGAATCCGTGAGGTGTGGATGTAATGGTTTTTGGAGAAGTAATACCTACTGTGTCCTTGTTATCCGAATGGTCAGTCTGCGTCGAACTAGACTTTTTCTATTTGTGGGTTACTTTTAATGTTCTTTGGAGGAATATTCTTGGATGTCTTTTCACTGGAGGCCAACTTTTCCAACATGAGTGCCATTCTATTTACACTCAAACGCAAATCACTCAACTCTTTTGATAAGTCTTCCTTTGATGAGTCATGAATTTGGACCTTAATAGACTCATCATGTTTGTTCAGTAAAATAGACAAGTAATATCTTGCTTCATGTCCCTGATGGAATGGAATAAAAATTCATGTCCACCATCGGACAAACTGGTATGGAGACTGTGAATGTCATCCACTTTCTTGCACAAGCTCTTCCAGTTGGAGTCATGGTAACTTAAAATATCGTACATCTCAGTAATGACCGGAAGGAGATCATTGTTCTTCTTTAGACAGGTTCCCAGAGCTTCGACAGTGTCTAGAGAGGCTTGCGATTTTTGAACTTGAGTTACTTTGTCATGAAGATATTTTAACGTGGGTGAATCACAGATACTGCAGAAAAATCTGATATTGCTGTACTTTTGTTGGCAGAATATTTTTATTGTTGTCTTATAACTTGTCCTGTACTTAACCCAGTACAGGACAAAATAGAAATTTAAACGAATTTGAATAAAAGTTCCGGCGACATTCTCCATTACAGTAAAGTTTATATTTGTCCTTTTCCGAGACGACCTTCTGTCAGGAATCACACTTAAACCATACTTAAACTCAGCCATTTAGGTAGTAACAATGAACGATTTTAAATAAAAGTCAATGACAGCGGAACGGAAAAGAGATTAGGTAAATTAAACGGATTTAGTAAACACACGCGCAACGATTTAGTAAAAATATACCTACATATTATGTCAATGAATTTTGCGTCAAAATTTAGAAGTTATTTGTATGAGTTAAGGTTAAGAGCTTTCAATTTATACTGTACCATCGAAAAAAAAAACGGCGTTCAATTGGCTTGAAAATTACGATCGATGATATTCCCCATATAATTTTACATACAAAATAACAGCAATCTTCATTTCCAAGCCACCCCTGACGCCGTTTTTTTCGATCGTATGGTATTATACCAGATTATACTACCCTTTATGGAGTCTAGCAGTTTATGTCTAGCAGCAACAGTTTACATTAAAGTTAGCATACAGGATCCAGGTATAATTTCCAAACCAAAAACACCACACATTCCAGAAACTCACAATTTAAACACAAAAATAAAATTTCTTTTTGAATAGATCAAACACGAAAATGGGTTTAGGGATAAAGAACAAGCGCTTTTCAACAAATTTTCACCTATAATTTTGTCACAAATTTTTCATTGTGAGACCCTGAGTCGTTCGTCGTTTTTCGACATTAATTGAGGTTAGGATAGAATTTCTGCTAGAACAAGGCTAGAACTATGAGTATAAGAAAAAACTAAGTCAAACTCAACCAGTTTTGTTGGAAACTTAGCACGCCGTAAGGCTCAAGTTCAATAGTTATAAATAAAGGTTAATGGTATCAATACCAAGTCGATATTTAAAACAAACAAGAACACGCAAACTAGCACGTCGTTACGTTGTAAGGTTTCAAACACTCAATACAGGTAGCGCCAGCGAACGAAAACACGACCGTCTCGCTAGACTGCCAAACCAACCCATATAACACAACACAATCCTATAGATATCTTGAGGATATCCACCAAGGATATAGTAAATATCTTAGGGATATCCAAAAACCAGAGGAGGATATTTATGGGATATCCAGATGGGACAAAAAAAGTCATCTTCAAGACATGCCTAGGCATGCCATTTACGATTATTTGGGATATTTATAGGAAATACAAGGATGATGTTGGGAGCATTATAGAATATTTTAGAACATTATCATGACATTATATGAGGACTTTTATTTGACAATACTTACTTCATCCGTAGTTTATAGTAAAAACGTTCGCGATTTAGTTTTATTTAGCCACATTTTGACGTTATTCATTGGATATTTTTATTAATAGCTCTAAAATATACCTACATATTATGTCAATGAATTTTGCGTCAAAATTTAGAAGTTTATTTGTATGAGTTAAGGTTAAGAGCTTTCAGTTTATACTGTACCATCGAAAAAAAACGGCGTTCAATTGGCTTGAAAATTACGATCGATGATATTCCCCATATAATTTTACATACAAAATAACAGCAATCTTCATTTCCAAGCCACCTCTGACGCCGTTTTTTTCGATCGTATGGTATTATACCAGATTATACTACCCTTTATGGAGTCTAGCAGTTTATGTCTAGCAGCAACAGTTTACATTAAAGTTATCACACAGTTGTGACACAGTGGCACACAGGATATACGTATAATTTCTAACACCACACATTCCAGAAACTCACAATTTAAACACAAAAATAGGATTTCTGTTCGAATAGATCAAACATGAAAATGGGTTTAGGGATAAAGAACAAGCGCTTTTCAAAAAATTTTCACCCATAATTTTGTCACAAATTTTTCATTGTGAGACCCTGAGTCGTTCGTCGTTTTTCGACATTAGTTGAGGTTAGGATAGAATTTCTGCTAGAACAAGGCTAGAACTATGAGTATAAGAAAAAACTAAGTCAAACCCTAACAGTTTTATTAGTTTCAGTCATTTTTAAGCCCATTCGATATCGACAAACGACCGAATTCACCTCGAATTTCACTAAATCAAAGAACTGAATAATACACGATGCAAAAACAAACAACTGTCGAGATGGATTCTGTCTCTCTGTCTGTCCGTTTGTCCGTCTGTAACACGATAACTCAAAAACCGCTGAACCGATTTTAACCAAATTTGGCACAAAAATATTGTGAGACCCGAGAATCTAGCTATTAGTTTTGGTGGGGGTGGGAGGTTGGTAAGGGGTATGGAAGGGGTTAAAAATTTTAAAAAATCGTAACTCCAAAATTACAGTAGCTAGCGAAACGCGGTTTTCAAATTAAGATTAGAATAATATTTGCAACAAAATCCATATATATATATATATATATATATATATATATATATATATATATATATATATATATATATATATATATATATATATATATATATATATATATATATATATATATATATATATATATATATAAAAAGCTCAAAGGGTTTTTTTGTTACATCCATCCCGCCGAAACTTCTTTACCAATCTTGATCATTCTTTTTTTAAATGAAAGGTATATATGTCTAGATTTGTTATGAAGTATTTTTAAATTGTTGAATGGCTATTTCTTTGTGTATATCGACTAAATATTAAAACATACCTGAAAAACATCTACACACAATACCTCCAGAAATAAATTATTTGTCATTGTCAGTGGTTTGTCAGTTAGATTATATATCAAGTTTTTAGATATTTTAGGGATCAGTTCATACAGCCAGTTTTAGATACATAAATATTAGAACAAAGGTTCGTTTAAACGACATTAGTGAATTAGCTACACAAAGCGATTTTAGCAAATTCATCCTCTTAGAGAGTAAAATTATGTCGGAACAATTTATTGTATGAAAATTCCTTACTATGTGGTCTAGAAGAATGAAATCCTACAAAAAGAATTAGAAGAGATTTTTGAAATTCATCAACCAAATGGGTAAAGTTAGTAAAAATTTATATAAAACTTGGTGACCTCTGGATTATACACATAAAAATTGGCACAAAGGATCATTTAAAAGACATGAGTTAATTATTTGGATAAAGCGATTTTATGAAATTTGTAATCTTAGGGAGTAGAATAGCGAATGAAAGTTTGCTGTACGAAAATGCATTACTATAACATCTAGCAGTATAAAATTTTATACAAGGGTTTATTTAGTGACACATCAATAATATAAACGAAATATTTCTTCTTCAAGGAATTAAAACTAACTATAAATAGAGTATTAGTGCTCTTAATAAACCAAAAAAAGAAATGAAAAATAAAAAAAATATCAAGGGAGTATATTAAGTAAAGTGACAATTGAAAATTTCAAATATTCATTTGAAAACTTCATATTTCTAAACTATTTATTTTAGTAATACAGTTTATATGGGACCATAGGTATGGGTTCTATCCATGCTCTATCTGTAGAGAGTAAATAATCATTTCACTATTTATTATTTTGGAGAGATTTTATTTTTTCAGATTTTGCAAAATTTCTTTGAATTTAACTTTGGTTCGATTTCGAAAATAATCTATATATAAATAAGAAATAAAAAACCGCCCTGGAAGATCGCCATCCACCCTCTATCCAACCATACATAATTAGTTTCAGTCAATGGAAGTAGTTAGAAAAAATTGAAAAAAAGTGTTAAAAAAGCAAGATATCAAAAACATTTTGTGGCCAAAATTGAACTTCTTTGAAATACTTCTTACTTTTTTATTTCAGCCGGCTCTAATCAAAAGTTTTATTTTTGGTATACAAAGTGTGTCATAAAGTCATATACAGGCGTTGAAAAAATAAAGAAAAAGGTTTTTAAATTTTCGAAGTTTCTTAAGTACATAATAATATTTAAAGAGAATAAAAATGCTCTCGAAATTGGAATATTGACGGCTTTTTATAAATTTTAAGTAAAAAATATGTAATAAGTCAAAAATAACAATATCGATTTTTTGTCGAGCGAGTCTTAAATAAGTACAATTATTCTTAGCGGTAGTAGGTATATTTGACCCCAGAAACACGATTATGAGTTTTTTCGCGAATTTTTTTTTGAAAATTTGGAATTTTTTGAAAAACCTTTTGGATTTTTTTTATGTTTTAGTTAAGAACCATAATTTCTGGATAATATGGCAACATAGATAGGTAGTAGATTAAATTTACAAGACAGGAAAACCCGAAAACCTGCAGTGGTTCTCAAAATTTAAGCAAAAAATATTTTTTTTTTTTGGAAATTTTAAAAGTAAAATAACTCAGTTATTTTGGAGTTATTTGAAAAACGGTAAAGAGAAAATATGGTTTTTTATCGAGATCTACCAGCCCTGAAAATATTTGCACTTATTCAAGACTTGCCCTGTATAATACCCAGAAAATCGACAATTGATAACTTTCATATGAAATACGAGTAGCTCTAAAACTCTTAAAAACATAGTTTAAATAGGGCATTTGTAAGGCTTACTAGAGTCACTAGCTCTATATACAAAGTAAATCATTTAAGTCAATGCATGAACTATTCGAGGTGTAAAGGTGCGTATTCATTATCAGAACGAACGAATGAAAGTGAGGTATATTTAGACGGGGACCGAACGCATGCGGCCGTTCGTGCGTTCGTTCGCTCGACCATCCGTTTCGAGTCGGTACATCAAAGGCGTTCGCCAACAAATGCCTCCGGTCTTCTCGTGCGGTTCTATCGTACGGTCCCCGTCCATACCACTAGCAAACATTCGTTCGTTCGTTCGTTCGTTCGTTCGGATAATGAATACGCACCTTAACGCGAACATAGTCGCGGGAAAAACCTAGTTTATAATAACATCAAAATCAGTCAAAGTCGCAGTTTTCGAGATATTAACATATTTTATTATGGGCGGCTATACGTGCCTCTCGGCGCCAATTTTTAACTTACCTTACAAAACTTACAAACTATCGCATCTCCATCTTTAACAGGCAAAAATTCGTAAGCACAAACTAAGTCACTTTCCCGAATTTTTAACGGTTTCAGGGTGAAATTTAGGCAAAGAAAATGTTATAGAATATTTTTAATTTATTTCCCAATAAATACGTTTTGTCGGACCACTCGTATATGTACGACTACTGGTTAATTCACCCTATGTTATAACTAAACAACTGTTTAATTAAATGATCTTGTAGTAATTTATATCATATAGAGTAAATCACCTATCCGTAAAAAGATCTACAGGGTGTTCCAGTTCAAACGAAACAAGACAATTTAAAGGCATTTCTGGTGTGTAAAGGACAAAACGGTGAAACACGTCAATCCTTTATTTTCTGAAGGGGAAATAAGATGCGACTATTTTGAAGCCCCCACTGAAACCCAATGACACCCACGACATCCACGAGGGGTCGAGTAGCACACCATTTGGAAGGTTATTAAAGCCTCTTTTCGCCGTCTCGCTTGAGTTTTTGTCACATTTGTGGAATCAGCTGAAAATAAACTTTTCATAAATTGATGATGCTTTGATATTTGATTAATTGTACAGGAATCGAAATAGGTCTAAAATAAGAAATTTAGTTTAAATCACACCAATAATACCAACTAAATTGCCTTGTTTCGTTTGAACTGGGTCAAATTTGTATATGTTTTTTTCTTTGAGATTTTAACTACAATAATTTGTTCTCCAAATAACAGGTAAATTTAATAAATATAACAGCAGCGATATATGAACTATAATTTGTTAAAATAGGGTAAATTAGCCAGAGGTCGGACAGTTTTGAAAAAGCTGAGTTTAAATAGTTGATTAAATTTTCTTTTTGGTGGCATGGAAATTAAATTTTATGAAATAGTGTGGTTCAATAACCACATTATCTATTTCATAAAATTTCATTTCCCAATGGCTTCACGTTAAATATAACAGATTTTTTTATAAACCTACCAATAATTTTAATTATGCTTTTTTAAGTGATAAAAGTGCTCTTTGTTAGTAGTCGGACAGTGCTTGCCAGTATCCGGCCGGGTGGTTACCATAACCACCGATATTTGGATTTTGGCAAAAACTTTGTTAATACGGCTTCATGATCAGAGAAATCTGGGTGAAGGACTCTACAGTCAACGAATTCCGGGTCAAAAGACAACACGGCATAGTCTATATACCGTATGATCGAGAAAAAATGGCGTCAGCGTTGGCTATGAAATGAAGATCGCTGTCATTTTATATGTAAATTTATATGGGAAATGTCATCGATTGTCATTTCCCAGCCAACTGGACGCCGTTTTTTTTCGATCATACGGTAGTACTAGAACCAGTTTTAGTTATTCTAGTTGGTTAGTCAATATGCATGAGTATACCAAAAGAATCACACAAAAATGGACTGGAGAGACTCCCTAGCTGCACACCACACACACGTCGTCAAGTGTCAATATTTAGGTCGCCACACAAAATTAATTTACTTTTTATAGGTAGGGATTCAAGCGAGCTTAGCAGTTTTTGACTGAAAATATGCACGTCAGCGTCAGGTGTTCTGTAAATACAAATAATATAGAGGTCAAAAGCATTATGATAAACGACGGAAAATTCAATTTTTTTTTTCGGATATTAGAGTATCGAACTTAGT
This sequence comes from Sitophilus oryzae, assembly GCF_002938485.1. Classification (NCBI taxonomy): domain Eukaryota; kingdom Metazoa; phylum Arthropoda; class Insecta; order Coleoptera; family Curculionidae; genus Sitophilus; species Sitophilus oryzae. The sequence continues at coordinate 458,936 of NW_022146946.1, read as the reverse complement.
TACTGCCGAAAAGTCGTTGTTAGTAGACATTATCATAGTACCTCCATGAGATGAGTTATTTCTATTGAATCTAAATGCTACTGTAGTGTAATTTTTGACAAATACAGGCTCATCCATATTTAATCAATGTTCAGTTATGGCAACAATTTCTGGAAAATTGAGCTCTTCTAATAAAAGATATAATTCATCCGTTTTATGTCTTTAAGGACTGAATATTAATTAAAAAAACACTAAGCTTGCTATCGTCTAGTTTTTCAGAGGGTGCTTGATCCTCTGCTCGCGTCATTTCACCTAAAAAAATATTTTTATTTGGAGAGCCATTGGAGAAATACTTGGTATGACTTTCCCTAATTATCTGAAGCTGTTGAAGTTTTTCCGTCGAAAAGAAGGACCTGAAGGCAGAAAGATCCGCATCCACTTTAGCTGAGTCAATACCATAGACGTTGTGGAAGCGATAATATAGCCTACGCAGGGAATCCGCGTTACTAGGAAGTCCCTCTGAGGCCATAAATAATTTGATGCTGGTGTTGGTGTGCCCTTGAAAACACACACTTGAGGGTTGATCATGGAGATAGGCGTAATGCCAGTCTTCCTTCATGGAGAATCCGTGAGGTGTGGGTGTAATGGTTTTTGGAGAAGTAATACCTACTGTGTCCTTGTTATCCGAATGGTCAGTCTGCGTCGAACTAGACTTTTTTTTCTATTTGTAGGTTACTTTTAATGTTCTTTGGAGGAATGTTCTTGGATGTCTTTTCACTGGAGGCCAACTTTTCTAACATGAGTGCCATTCTATTTACACTCAAACGCAAATCACCCAACTCCTTTGATAAGTCTTCCTTTGATGAGTCATGAATTTGGACCTTAATAAACTCATCATGATTGTTCAGTAAAATAGACGACAAGTTGAAAATATCTTGCTTCATGTCCCTGATGGAATGGAATAAAAATTCATGTCCACCATCGGACAAACTGGTATGGAGGCTGTGAATATCATCCACTTTCTTGCACAAGCTCTTCCACTTGGAATCATGGTAACTTAAAATATCGTACATCTCAGTAATGACCGGAAGGAGATCATTGTTCTTCTTTAGACAGGTTCCCAGAGCTTCGACAGTGTCTAGAGAGGCTTGCGATTTTTGAACTTGAGTTACTTTGTCATGAAGATATTTTAACGTGGGTGAATCACAGATACTGCAGAAAAATCTGATATTGCTGTACTTTTGTTGGCAGAGTATTTTTGTTGTTGTCTTATCTAACGCAGTACAGGACAAAATAGAAATTTAAACAAATTTGAATAAAAGTTCCGGCGACATTCTCCATTACAGTAAAGTTTATATTTGTCCTTTTCCCAGACGACCTTCTGTCAGGAATCACACTTAAAGCATACTTAAACTCAGCCATTTAGGTAGTAACAATGAACGATTTTAAATAAAAGTCAATGACAGCGGAACGGAAAAGAGATTAGGTAAATTAAACGAATATAGTAAACACACGCACAACGAAACTTAGCACGCCGTAAGGCTCAAGTTCAATAGTTATAACAAAGGTTATAAATAAAGGATAATGGTATCAATACCAAGTCGAGATTTAAAACAAACAAGAACACGCACGTCGTCACGTTGTAAGGTTTCAAACACTCAATACAGGTAGCGCCAGCGAACGAAAACACGACTGTCTCGCTAGACTGCCAAACCAATAATACTGTATCTATATGAAAAAAATTTCTTTAAACAATACCTCCTCCCCCTCCCATTATACAAAATACTTAGAACTATAGTTTTATCTCTTACAAATTTTCTGAAATCTTCAAACCAAGACCTGATGAGTTCTTGCATTACTTGAGCTCCGCGTTTTTGCAGGGACTTGACATGTTTGAAGGCTAAACGAGGATTAACTTAAGGAGGATTAAACGCGGTTCATAAAACCATGACTCTGTCCAGATCTTCCATTAGTAAACACGATTCTCAACTTTTCTTCTTCTAGATACAATTTTTTCAACTTTATTAAGTAACACCTTTTTTTATTGGAAATCAAGTTTTTAATCCAGGTAACAATTTTTTTCATTTTCTCTGGTTAAGACAAGTTCTGGTTTCATTCGTTTGCAAATGTCGCTTATTTTTATTTAATACGGTCCTGTACTATTGACTTGGACCAACTGCATGTTTTACGCGATTTTCTGTCTTGTCGGACAGTTTCTACTGTTTTTTCGAATGCATCTTTGTTTGGCAACGTGTTTACTGTCCTCTCTTTGTTCAGTACATTATAAACGCATTGTACTCTTCTTACATACCGAAATCTCGACCCAAGACTAACCTTTGCCAGCTCTTAGTATACGAGTATATCGGACACCTACATTTATTATTATCATTAAAATATTAATAAGAATAGTTTTTGTTATTTGAAATAAAAGTTTAGACTACTCTACATACACCTAAAAAAGTTATAAGTAGGTACTTCATAAATTAGATACATAATTTTTAACTTACCTTACAAAAGTTACAAACTATCTCATCTCCATCTTTAACAGGCAAAAATTCGTAAGCACAAACTTAGTCGCTTTCCTGAATTTTTAACGGTTTCAGGGCGAAATTTAGGCAAAGAAAATGTTATATAACAATGCGGATGTAGTAATATTTTTAATTTATTTCCCAATAAATACGTTTTGTCGGACCACTCGTATATGTACGACTACTGGTTAATTCACCCTATGTTATAACTAAACAACTGTTTAATTAAATGATCTTGTAGTAATTTATATCATATAGAGTAAATCACCTATCCGTAAAAGATCTACAGGGTGTTCCAGTTCAAACGAAACAAGACAATTTAAAGGCATTTCTGGTGTGAAAAGGACAAAACGGTGAAACACGTCAACTTTATTTTCGAAGGGGAAATAAGATGCGACTATTTTTGAAGCCCCTAATTGAAACCCCACTCGGGGGTGACATCCACGAGGGGTCGAGTAGCACATCATTTGGAAGGTTATTAAAGCCTCTTCAGCGCCGCGCCGTCTCATTTTTTGAGTTTTTGTCACATTTGGTGGAATCGGGCTGAAAAATAAACTTTTCATAAATTGATGATGCTTTGATATTTGATTAATTGTACAGGAATCGAAATAGGGTCTAAAATAAGAAATTTAGTTTAAATCAACACCAATAATACCAATTAAATTGCCTTGTTTCGTTTGAACTGGGACACCCTGTATATGTTTTTTTCTTTGAGATTTTAACTACAATAATTTATTTTCAAAATATACTTTTAAAAATTATTTTTGATAATATACAAACTCATTACACAGTATTTGAATGCTTAGTGTATTATTTAATAGGATCCTATTTAAATCTATTCATACTAAAATAAGCGGAAATGCAAACAAACTTCCTTATTTACATAGTGAAATATATGAACAATAATTTGGCAAATGTGCCACATAAAATTTACTTTTCAGATGCAAATTATGAAATTGCTCCGCACCATTACTTTCTGATTTTTTATTTACCATTCGAAAATCCAATAATGAAATTTGGCATCAGCTTCAGTTTATATTTTAATATCATTTTGTTGGCTCTGGAAGGATGGTTTCTGCTATCACTGGAAATAAATGGAACAACTATTTCCCGATATGGACTACATCCATTTTTTTTGTTAACTGTAAGTTACATTGAATTCCAATTTAACATTGGTGGTTATACCGGGTGCGTCTCAAAAGTGGCTCACCTCTATAACTTTTTTATTTTTTCAGATAAAAAAACTAGATTTGGTACGTTAGTATATGACATAAATTAGGATTGCTTGACGTATTCATTTGTTTTTGGTCACTTCCTGTTTCACCGGAAACTACTACAACTTTTGATTTTTAAATAGCACTACCGGTATATTTTTACTTTATTCGATAGAAAATGACACTCTGAATAGAATAACATTGTTGATTGACATTTTCGCTTAAAAAATCGTATTTTTAATAATTTGTCAATTTTTTCAAATGAAACAAGGGTGGCTCATTAGCATATTCGAAAAAGGCATTTTTTACGAATAATTTGGTAGGTACCACACACTTGGTATTTCTAGTCAAATTGTCGTTATGAACCGCGTGTTACAATTTCAAATAAACCATATGCGAAAATGACAAAAGTTCCCCAAATCTCGTTTTTTTTATCTGCAAAAATAAACAAACAACTTTATACAGGGTGAGTTTCCTACGATGTTCTCTATGGGTATCTTGGAAACTACTGAAGATACAGAGTCGGTTAAATGGGGAAAGAATTGCAGTTTTGTGGGGTCATAAATATGCGCCATTCAGATTTTTGATTCAAATCCATTTTTTAAGCTTTTCAGCGATATAAGCTATAATATGTTTTTTTCAAAAAATTACTGAGTTATAGCCAATTCTTAGCTTTCTCGACTAATTTCACTTAGTTGGCATGGTGTTCTTATTTTGTTATGATTTATTACTTATAAAAAGACAAAATATATTATTAAACGTCTCTTACTAAGAGCCTCTTACTAAGACTTAAAAAAATAATATCACTAGATACACTTTAAGTTATTTTAGAAAATTTTCAAAAAATCCGCCATTGTTTTGAGTACATAACTGCAACTTTTTAAAACTGAATTTCTAGCTATTCTTTCAGAACGACCGGTCGACTTGATTAAACTTCTCCTGTACCGCCTCTTCGAGTGCCTCTCCTAATTCATAAATTCTTTTGTAAACCTTGTTATTAACCATACCGCACATAAAAATCTAAAATGGATATGGTCAGGTGATCGAGGAGGCCCATGCAATTGGTCCACCTCAGGGACGTAGCAAGTCGAACCCGGGCCCTGGTGCAAGACCACCAGGGGGTCCTTTTCTTCATTATAAAAAAAAACAATGAAAAATGAAATAACACATTTATTGCACAAAATGTATGGGGAGTAGTAATAAATGTAGTAACAAAATAATAAAACTAAAAAACTATTACTTATTAACTAATTTATAGTTATTTATGCTGAAAAAAAATCTACCTTTCTTGCCTTTTGATTGGCAAACAATGAAATTATTCTATTGTTGCGGGCCGGTGTGGACTCGACCTAACCTCACAATATGGCTCGCCCTCGGATGACCTTAACATCGCATAGACACCGCAATGATTCATTCGTTCGAGAAGAATCGAGTTCCACTGGAATGGACTAGTACATACGAGAACATTCGAAAACCTTCTCTACGCACCTAACGATCTATGGACTATTCTAGAGTTCTTTACCTGTCGGTATAAAAGCCGGCGGCGGTGGCCTACAGGGGGCAGTTATAAATATACAGTTGACGCGCTAAAATTCAAAATAAATTCTTAGTGATAAATCGTTTGTAAATAGTTCTATAAGTCTTTTATCGTTATTGTTTTTGTTAATTAGTGTTAAATAAATAGTGTTTAAATAAATTGTGACTTTCTATCCACACGGAACCGACGAAAAACGTAACAATTGGTGTCAAGTGTGGCGTGTGTGATAGACTATAGAAGAATAAAAAAGACTGACCATGGCTCTGAAAAAAATTGTTGAAAGACTTGAAAGTGTCCGAACTGAAATGCATATTGGAAGAGAGAGAGTGCGAGACACAGATGGAAAAAAAAGCATTTTACAAGCCAGACTGAGAGACGTTTTGGTAGAGGAAGGTGAGGATCCTGACACATTTTACTTCCGAGCTGGAAGGTGACCTTGACTCGTCCTTACAAAAATTAGAAGACAATTTGAATAATAAAATCAGTGATAAAATTATGGAAAATTCCCAGGATTGCAAGAAACTTTTTAAATGATAAAATGAATATTTTTAGAAGATAAAATCAGTGATAAAATTATAAAAATTCCCAGGATTTAATTAATTTTTTAGAAGATAAGATCATGGAAAATTCTAAAGACATACAGGCCAGCTTTAATAATAAAATACTTAATTTAGAAAGAAAAAGATAACAGAAAATTCCAGGGAATTAGAAGAAAAAGATTATAGAGAATTCTACGGAGCTACAAGACAAAATAACACAAATTGAGGACGATGTAAATAAAAAAATCGAAATTTTAAAACAAGAAATAGCAAAGGCAAATTCACCAAAATGTCAAGAAACATCGGAGGCACCGAAACTAGTCGAAAATAAGTATATCTCAAAGTCAGTTATTAAGCCTCCACAGTTTGACGGAAAGACCGCTTGGGCCAATTATTTTTGCCAGTTTGAGGCCGTTGCGAGAGCGAACGGATGGACAATCGCTGAAAAGGCTACCGCTTTGACTGTCGCACTGCGAGGAGATGCGACTGATATTCTGCAGACATTGTCACCATCGGAACAGGGAGATTATCAGCAATTGGTACGACATTTAGAAATGAGGTACGGCCAAGCTCATTTGGAACATGTCATTCCCAGCTAAAAAATCGCATTCAAAAGTCAAATGAGTCTCTGCAGGAGTTTGAAGCCGACGTAGCCCGCCTCGTTCGCCTTGCGTACCCTGCTACGCCAGAGAATGTTATGGAGCGGTTGGCAGTACAGGCATTCTCCGACGGCTTACGTGATAACGAGACAAGACAAGCACTTCTCCTAGCCCACCCAACGCACTTGGTGGTGTAACAGGGGGAAATTTTGAGGGTCGGTTTGATGAAGTAAAAGGCGATAGTTTAAGTTCCTCGTGTATTTCTCTCTCTCTTTTGTAACTCTTTGCTATAATGGCTAGAAAATTATATAAATGATTTGCTGATCTTAAATATTATGGATAAATCTTACCTAGCACCAAGTTAATTCATACAAAATATAATAACTAATAAGATGTATGGTGAAATTTTAAACCACAGGCTGCCGCCGTTATTTGCAAAAGTTAAGAGAATAAATGTAGAAATAAATTTACTTAAATCGAAGATATTTTTTTATCCACATACCAGATTTATTTAATAAAATGGGTATAAGCGGCGACATCTACAAGACGGGTGTTTGAACGCATTGAATGTTAATAAGGTTTACTACATTTACACTAAAATATTCCCATGTAGTCCAGTAATTTAACAACAAATAATCAATAACCTAATATATTTTGTTTCAGTGGATGCTTTAGCACGTTCCCTAGAATTTGAGGCCGCGAAACAAAGTTCTAGGTCTTTAGGAAGAGTACGGGCCATCGACGAATGTTCCGACGAATCCGTGGAAGGGATTGTTCGGAAGGTAATGGACCAGTACATGGGCAAGAAGGGACCGATTCGTTGCTGGAACTGCGGACAGGTGGGACACGTGCGAAGCCGTTGTAAGGGAGAAGAACGAAGAACCGGCTTCGTCGAGGTCGGAAAACTACTTGGGTCGAAATGAAGGGGCACACGTCGACCTGTACCCAACATGCCCAACGAAAAACTGCTCGAGTCGCCTCGCTACAACACAAATTCAACAGCATTTTTGTGGATGGTTTTGTTGATGGAGAGTTCCGGACCATGCTGTTGGATACAGGTGCGACGAAAACTATCATCAGACCGGACATTCTTAAAACATCGAAGAAGGTTAAAACAACACAATGGCGACTACGTACAGCTACAGGAAGCTCCGCTCTCATCCATGGAGAGGTAGATCTTAATTTTGTTATCGGAAGCACCTGTTTTAATCATCGAGTGTTAGTAGCAGACATCGAAGATGAACTTATTCTCGGAATGGACATCATGACCACTAGAGGTTTTGAGCTAAACCTCAAACAAGGAATTTTGAAAATAAATGAAGAAGAAGTGGTTCTGCATCGAAAATGTGAGGAGACGCTTCGCGTGGTGGTAGCAGAAGATGTTTCGATCCCTGAGCGCTGTGAGATATTTTTGGATGGTTGCCTAGAAGGTAAAATGAATAATGGGAGTATTATTCTGTTGGAGCCAAGGAACCATGACAGCGAAATAGGACGAGGGATCGCTGTTGGAAAAGCCCTGCTACGAGCGAAGAAAACTGTACCGGTGAGAGTAATGAACACGAATTATTATTCTGTATCCTTGAAGAAGGGAACCCTCTTAGGGTACTGTTGTTCGGTCTCCTCAGTCGTTCGAAGCGTGGAAGCCTCCAAAGTTTCGACTTCAAAAATTCCGGACAAAATGGTGAAGGAGTTAGTAAACGTTAAAGGATTATCTCCCGAAAATAGAAGAAAATTGAGAAACCTGATAATCAAGTATCAAGATGTGTTTGATAAAGGAGAAGCAGGACAGAGAGGTCGTACCAATTTAGTACAACACAAAATTGATACCGGAGATGCACGACCAATCAAACAAAATCCGAGAAGACTTCCGCTCGCCAAACGTGAAGAAGCTGATAAAATCCTTCGAGAAATGAAAGAAGAGGGTGTCATCGAACCATCTAACAGCCCGTGGACATCGCCGGTAGTACTAGTAAAGAAGAAAGACGGTACCACCAGGTTCTGTGTTGATTATCGGCAGCTCAATAATGTTACCAAGAAGGATAGTTATCCCCTGCCGAGGATAGACGATACTCTAGACACGCTGGCGGGGTCAACGATATTCTCTACGTTAGATCTGAAGAGTGGATATTGGCAAGTCGACATGGCGCCGAAAGACAGAGAGAAGACAGCGTTCTCGGTGGGCACCGGACTGTGGCAATTTACCGTCATGCCTTTTGGATTGTGCAACGCGCCAGCTACCTTTGAGAGACTAATGGAGTCTGTGTTAAAGGGACTATCCTGGACTACCTGTTTAGTGTACCTGGATGACATCATAGTGGTTGGGAAATCCTTTGACGATCATCTGAAGAATTTGGAAGAAGTTTTCAAGCGACTGGGGAGCTCTACTACTTGGGACGTGTAGTCTCCTCCCAAGGAGTTGCGGTAGATCCACAAAAGACCAAGACAGTGGAAGAGTGGCCAATACCTAAAGATAAACATGAACTACGAAGCTTTTTGGGACTATGCACATATTATCGCCGCTATGTACAGGGTTTCGCCACCATCGCAAAACCATTGACCAGACTTACCGAAGGCGAGAGGCGTTTCTCTTGGGACTCAGATTCTGACGAGGCATTCCGAAAATTGAAGAAGGACCTGACTAGTGCGCCCATACTTAGCTACCCTCTTGGCAACGGAAACTTTATATTGGATATCGACGCTAGCAATGTTGCGTTAGGCGCTATTCTGTCTCAGATCCAGGATGGTCAAGAAAAAGTCATTGGATATTTTAGTAAGACCTTGTCAAAACCGGAAAGGAACTACTGTGTAACCAGACGAGAATTACTAGCAGTAGTTAAAGCAGTGGAACACTTCTACAAGTATCTCTATGGAAGAAAGTTCTTGTTAAGAACAGACCATGCTGCTTTGAAATGGGTGTTGCAGTTTAAGAATCCTGAAGGGCAGGTAGCTAGATGGATTGAACAATTACAAGAATTTGACTTCGACACAGAACATCGAGCTGGGGCAATCCATTGGAATGCCGACGCACTTTCCAGAAGACCTTGCGCTAAGGACTGTAAGCATTGTTCCCGAGCAGAAGAGAAAGAAGTGAAACTCCTAAGAACAACTGTGGTTAATGATAGTTGGCAACCGAAGATCTTGCAAATGACCAAACTAGTGACCCAGAATTAGGTTTAGTAATTAACTGGAAAAACACAAGCCAAAGACCAACGTGGGAAGAAGTTTGCAGATATTCGCCGAACGTAAAGTCGTACTGGGCCCAGTGGAATTCCTTGGTAATAGATAACGGACTACTTCGCCGTGTGATCGAGCGACCGGAGGGACAAGAAGAGAGAAGGCAAATCGTCATTCCAAAGAAGAGGGTCCCAGAAGTCTTGGAGGAAGTTCACAATGGAACCAGCGGTGGACATCTTGGTGTTACCAAGACACTTGGCAAGCTGCGTGAACGGTTCTACTGGGTGAACTGCAAAGAAGATGTGAGGGCCTGGTATAAGAAATGTGACACTTGCGCAGCCCTCAATGGGCCATAAAAGCGTGGTAAAGCCCCTATGCGCCAGTACAATGTTGGCAGTCCCTTCGAACGAATACCGATCGACGTGGCTTGTCCTTTTCCGGAGACGAACGATGGCAACAAATACATTGTGGTACTAATAATGGACTAATAACTACTAATGGATTACTTCAGCAAATGAGTCGAGGCCTACGCGTTGCCAAATCAAGAAGCGTCCACCGTTGCTGATGCCCTTGTTAAAGAATGGATCTGCAGGTTTGGTGTTCCCATGGAGCTTCATTCAGATCAGGGAAGAAACTTTGAATCCAATCTGTTCCAAGGCGTCTGTGAAATCCTGAACATCCGAAAGACCAGGACGACTGCTCTACATCCACAATCCGATGGGATGGTTGAACGCATGAACAGAACTATCAACCGTTATCTGGCCAAAATAGTCTCTGACCACCAAAGAGACTGGGACAAATTTCTTCACCTGTTCCTGTTGACCTACCGTTCATCCATCCAAGAATCTACAGGGCAAACTCCAGCCAGCATCGTTATGGGACGGGAAGTGCGCCTACCTTGTGATCTGAAATTTGGTTGCCGACCGGGAGAAGAATCGCCGGAGAAGATTATGTCCACACACTACGTCAAAGGATGGACGACATTCATCAGAGAGTCCGCCTAAATATTCAAAGTGCTAGTGACCGAATGAAGGAACACTACGACATTCAAGCTGAGCATGGAGGATACCAACCAGGGAAGTTGGTGTGGCTATATAACCCGCAGAGACGTCGTGGGTTATCTCCGAAGCTACAATCCTCGTGGGAAGGGCCATACGAAGTCATGGATAGAATTAATGACGTCGTATACCGTATCAGAAAATTGCCAAAAGGAAAACCGAGGGTAGTCCATTTCAACCGTTTGAGCCCCTACCAAGGCGAAATAGAAGATCGTGCTGGGACCGTGAGAACCTGCAGCTTTGATCCCCCTGATTCGGAGATGTCCTTTGACGATTTCATGGCCCGATACAACAGCAGTGAGAAGGCTCGCTATGGTGTAACCAAAGAAGATCAACGAGACCTCTTTTCCGTGCCTCCTGATTATTCGCTCGCTCATTGTGTGGCTCGAGATTTGCGGATGTCCAGAGGAATCGCTGCGACGTTCAATGAGAAGTTTGGGCGTGTCGGAGAACTACGCCGACAGGATCCAGAGGTTGGAAGCGTCTTGAGGCTAACCGACAATGCACATGGTCAAGCAAGGCACATCTTCTACCTGGTCACCAAGGAATGGTCCCCGAGTAAGCCGACTTATCTCAATCTATGGAAGACCCTGATTGAACTGAGAGAAGCCCTGCTAAACAACAACATTGCACGATTAGCCATTCCGAAGCTGGCGTGTGGACTCGATGGTTTGAGTTGGTGTACAATCCGGAACATGATTGAAGTCTTGTTCAGATTTACGGGAATCGAGATCCTCGTTTGCTGCTACAACCCAAAGCTGAGATCGGGAGAGAAAACTGTAGACTGCTATTTTTACCAGACTTCGCAATGTACCAGGGGCCACCTTCATTCACCGTATACATCTCGGGACGAGCATGTGCCTAAGAAGGGGGCAGTGTTGCGAGCCGGTGTGGACTCGACCTAACCTCACAATATGGCCCGCCCTCGGATGACCTTAACATCGCATAGACACCGCAATGATTCATTCGTTCTAGAAGAATCGAGTCCCACTGGAATGGACTAGTACATACGAGAACATTCGAAAACCTTGTCTACGCACCTAACGATCTATGGACAATTCTAGAGTTCTTTACCTGTCGGTATAAAAGCCGGCGGCGGTGGCCTACAGGGGGCAGTTATAAATATACAGTTGACGCGCTAAAATTCAAAATAAATTCTTAGTGATAAATCGTTTGTAAATAGTTCTATAAGTCTTTTATCGTTATTGTTTTTGTTAATTAGTGTTAAATAAATAGTGTTTAAATAAATTGTGACTTTCTATCCACACGGAACCGACGAAAAACGTAACACTATTAAGATCCAAGTTTCTGGCTGTCTCGTTTTCTATTGATAAAATTGCCAAGCCGGAGAGTCTGTTCTGCGACATTTTATTTCTTAAATAATTCTTAATTAATTTTAATACTGAAAATGATCTTTCGGAAGTCGCTACCGATACAGGAATTGTTAGAAAAAGGATAAAAGCACAGCAGATTTCTGTGAATGAACTGGAGATCATTTGATCGCAAATAACTAACTTCGCCAAGTCATTAACTGAAATGTCTGCATTTATTTGATCTTTGTAAACTCGCCTGAAACTTATAATAATTTCTTGCGAAAATAAATATGATAGATCATAGGAATAAAAGCTGATCAGGTTTTCAGATAGGAGGACCAAATCAGCATCAGAATGATCTCTCAAGACCGAAGGAAAAATTACTTTAAATCTTTTAACTACGCTATTTAACCCTTTGAATCGATTTTCAAGTTGAGATATAATAACGTCCAACGTTATATTAAACACCGACACGGAAGTTTTCTTTGGCATTGAATAATCGTTCATCACATGATAACTCATCGAATTGTTTTTTCACTTTGCGGATCCTGTGTTCTTTAAAACTTGGATTGATTTCCCAACCACGAGCTAAATCAGCTGCTTCATTAATAACTTCCTCAAAACTGTTCCTCATTTCTGCAATGTCTTTCTTAGCAGTTTCCAAAAGTGCATTGGACACAAGCTTTGTGATACTTAATGTTTTATGTTCAATCACTATCAATACAACTGTTTCAAAATTTTCCAGTTTTTTCTTTAATCCCAGTGCTTCATTTTGTTCCGTTGTTTTCGAGCTTGTTAGGGTTAGTTTTGTCAAAACTTGTAAAATTTCTCGATAGTGAAACCTTAAGCTATGAAGAGAATCATAACGAGACGACCATCGCGTTGGGCACAATCGTTTTAATGTGCTTCTTAAGGTCGAACATTTCCGTCAATACTGCCCATCGTTTTATGCTATGTGCAAAAAATGCATAAAGACTTTCTACAAAATCGTAAAAATTTTGTAACTCCCTTGAAATTTTTACAGAGTCATTGATAACTAGGTTTAGATTATGTGCAGCACAGTATACATATAACGCGTTGGGTTGTTTTTCCAAAATTTTGGCCTGCAGGCCATTGTAGACGCCAGTCATGTTAGCCGCACCATCGTAGCCTTGAGTTCGTAGTCTTTCAAAGCTCAAATTATTCTTTTCAAAGAATAATAATAATTGTTTCACCATGTCTTCAGCAGATTGCCCCATACATTTTTCAAACCCTAGAAAAACTTCCCTTATAACAACATCACGAATAACATTGTCGTTATCCTTGATGAAGTCGGCATATCTCACTACAAAACTCACTTGATCAATTTTTGAAATATCTTGAGTTGTGTCCATTATTACTGAAAAAAATGGAGATTCATTTATTTGACTGATCAATTCAGTTTTTACCTCATTGGCTAAGAGGTTGATAATTTCGTTCTGAATGGTTGGCGACAAATATTTTACACATTTTTTATCTTTTGATAAAAGCTCTTTCAAAACTGGATCATAAATTGACAATAGCTCAATAATATTTAGAAAGTTGCCACGATTGTGATCGCCATCATATAACGATTCATTGTCTCCTCTGAATGATACATTATTTTTAGCCAAAGTCAATGTGACGTTAATAACTCGTTCCAAAACTTTAATCCAATAATTAGTTTTAAATTTCAGCGTTTTATCCAAGTCCGTGTCCAATACTTGATCGCTTTTCCATTTGTTACATATCAGGCAAGCAGAAAGGTGATTGTTAGAAGATTCGTGCTTAGTCATACTCCGAGAAATATGACCCCAGTCATTAAATCCATTTACCCAATTTAATGATCCTTGAGTTCTGTCTCCAAAAACCCAGCAAGGTTCGCAGTAAGCTACATTCCATGTTGGTGAGAACACAGCCAATTTCTTCTGTATACAATTCCTGACTTGGATCGTTGGTTGTAGTACGCCAAACTAAACGATCGACCTTTAGCATTTTTAGGAAATTGCATATTTTCTGGTTGACATGGTCCGTGTTTTGCTATAAATCTTTTATTCGAATCGCTGAGAATACTGCTGAAATTACTCTTTTCGGTACTGAGATGTGACACCGTTGTTTGTGAAACAGATACAGATAGGGAAGTCGAAGAAATTGTGGTTGCCTCTTGGTTTTCTTCTTTTGCAATACTCATTGTAATTGACTTCGGTGATAGAGGTGTTCCGGGGTTATCCTTATCGTCTTTATTTTCAGGTTCAGACAATTCATATAATTCAACTGTATTTTTCTCAACACGATGGAAAAAGGAAGCTAATTTAGGAAGTTTTTCCCTTTCACGTTTTTCAGTTTCTTTCCGTTTTCGCTTTTCAGCTCTCGACAAATGTTTGTACTGACTCATATCGCAGCTGAATGCAAAACTAGACAACTTAAAATTTAGTTATTTTATAGGGTGTCCCATAAGTCACCGATCAAATTTAAACAGGAGATAGGGGAGGTAATTTCCAACAAAAAAAAACTATAAACATGTATCCTAAAATACCTGCTTTTCAAGATACAGGGTGTTGAAAGTGAAAAATGATAATTTTATTCAATGAAAAAACGGTACGCCACTGCTTTTTTCCAAAATAAAAATTATTTTCGTAACCTCTTACTAGTTGCTGTCAAAAATGGTCTCTTGACATTTTTTTGTCCGACGAACGGTTTTTGTGTAAAGAAACAACAATAACCCTGTATCTGAAAACCAGGCATTTTAGGATACATGTTTATAGCACTTTTTTTGTTGGAAATAACCTCCCCTATCTCCTATTTAAATTTGATCCATGACTTATGAGACACCCTATATATGAGACCAATAATTTTGTTGTCATTAGATAACTTTTTTACTTAAAAAGATATCTAATGGCAATTTTCATATAGATTTTTATTTTCTTGTAACAGATTAACTAAAAAACACACTACTTTTTAATTTAACGGATTGCGTCCATTTTTCAGACAAGAAATGGGTAAAAAGAGCATAGTTTTATACCAAGTACTATTTTTTTAATGTTATCTCTTCTTTTCGTAAAAATGTGTTTTTTTATTTTTTAGCCGTAACAAACAAATTGTCAGTTGTAAAGAATTTTAAAGTATTTTGAAAATAGCCACTAATAGTAGTATCATTATTAAACGTCCATCTAAACATTCCGCCGTTTCTATAAAATGACTAAAAATTAATTACCAAGTTACTACAGTCAGGCTTCAGGCTAACCCACAGGCTAATGTAATTACACTTAGACTTACACTAATAAATAATATTAAAAACTCACTTCAAAAAGTCAAAAAATATCAATATTACGATTTACCGCGAATTATACCGATATTTGACAGCGCCAGCGTGCGAAATTAAGATTGCACTGATGACGCGGCTTTTTTGTTCTCAAAGAAGAAACTAGGGATGTGACTCAATCGATTTAATAATAGCCATTATCAAATACCTGAACAGCTAATTGTAATGTAATTTTATTTCATTTCTGCCGATATTCTGAAATATAATGTTAAAAGTCAAATTTAGAATCGGGTTGCAAGAGCCAATGCCGCTAGGGCGGCGCCGGGCCCCTCCGGGCCACGGGCCCTGGTGCGCCGCACCACTTGCACCCCCTGTTGCTACGTCCCTGGTCCACCTCTTTCTGTGCCATAATGAAAGTCATGTTGAAACCACTCAATTGATGCGCGAGTATCTAAATTTAACTTTTCTAACATGTCTTTAAAACCGTTCTCTAAAAAACGTAAGTAACGTTCACCGGTCAACGTATTCTCGAAACTGTATGGCCAAGAAAAGTTGAACCAATAATCCTACACGCTTTTCTTCATTTGAAAAATTCATATTTACAATTTTTGTTTATTTTAATTTACAAAGTTTGGATGTGACAGTTTCACATTTCTGAGAGCCACGACGATTGAACTTGTTTCCATGGCTAACTAAGTGAAATTAGTCAAGAAAGATAAGAATTGGCTATAACTCAGTAATTTTGTGAAAAAAACATATTATAGCTTATATCGCTGAAAAGCTTAAAAATGGCGATTTTTTTGAAGTCATGGCCAACTATGGTTACCATTTAACAAAAACATGTTTGTGTCATATGTCAAAATTGACAGGCTTTAGAAAAAATCGAAGAACACAAACTCATTAGGGATGTGATTATCTACAACTTTTATCTGAAAACTTTTTGTCTAAAATAGATTATAATGGAATTAGGGACAATTTTTAAAATAGCTAAAATTTGTTTGTTTCGAAATATCTAGTAAGCCATAAACTTTTTCAAAAATCTGAAAGGCGCATATTTATGATCCCACAAAACTGCAATTCTTTCCCCATTTAAACGAATCTCTATCTCCAGTAGTTTCCGAGATACCCATAGCGAACATCGTAGGAAACTCACCCTGTATATTTTTTTGATATCTGAGCTTCTTATCTTGCTGAAATGAGGAACAAAAATGATTGTTTTCCCTTGAAATATACAGGATGAGACTTAAAAAAGTGCAAATATTTTCAAAGCTGGTTACTGGTTTTATAAAAAACATATTTTTTATCGTTTTTCAGATAAATTAATTTTTCGGGTTGGTTTATAAGTTTCATATAAATAAAGATTCATATGTGATTTTTTGAAAATATCTTTCGAAATTTATATTATTATACTATATTTGAAATTTATTATATACTACAGGGTTGTTCACCACATACGACACGGAGTATTGTAGCTAAACGATTTGATTTTTCAAGATTGCTTAATTTTAGGTTCGTTGAAGGATTGATAGAGCTAATTTAAAAATATTTTACACTGTGTGTCCCAAACAAATAAAAATATCAAAGTTGTATTTTTTAAATGGAACACCCTATATATTATTGTATTTTTAGTTTTCTACGACTAAAATAAAGGTTTGATTTAGGTTTATTACATTCAATCCTTACACCGTTTTTGAAATATTTTCAATTTTGTAAAATTGCAATAGTAATTTTAAGGCTTTCATTTCTCCGAGGGTATCAATGTTTTAATACTAAATACTTTACTGAAGTTTATTGGAAATGAAAATTATACTACCTTAGAGAGTGTCTAAAAATTTATTTTAAATAATTTATTAGCTTTAGGCAGCAAATAACTTGTTTAATTTAAATGGAATACCCTGTATATTTTATGAGAATCAGATGCACAATTTAATTGTCTATCAAATTGTATTATACCACTTTTTACCTATCCCTTCAAGTTTTCATAGAAAATGCATTTTCTTATAATTTAGACTTCATTTATCAATATACCCATCGAATATTGACATTTTAGATTGTTTTTAAAACAACAAATATACAAAATGTACAGGCTAGTAAAACGATGATATTACTAGCCCATTTGTATGCAAAAAGAAAACTATTTAAATCTTTATAAAAGAGTATACCATTAATTAAATATACCACCAGTATTTCCGCCCAAATACCTACTAATTAATTACATACTTAATTTTGTTCGTTAATAAATTATTCTAAATAAATGTGGATTTGAATCAGAAATCAATATAATAATAAGTTATGAAAATGAACGTCTGTGTTGTTATAAATAAGCATTTGTTAAAAAATGAAATATCATTTTCAAGGTGTTAGTTTTTTTACCACACATAAATAATTCAGTTTTTTAGTATTTGGAGCAATTATTATTAATCAACGCAAACAGTCAATTAATGTAGTTTGAATACTGGAATCATATTAATTGGTCCTCTTTAACAAATATTTAAACAGTCTTTTTTTATGTTTTAATGAAATAAACGAACTATATTGACATTAATGGTATCTGTACTCTTTAAAAATTTTGGTACATCTTTAAAAAATAATCTAAAAAATGTCAGTATTCCATGGGTATATTGATAAATGAGTTCTAAATTACAAGAAAAATGCATTTTCTACTGAAGCTTGAAGAGATAGGTAAAAAATGGTATAATACAATTTGATGAACAATTAAAGTGTGCATCTGATTCTTATAAAATATATAGGGTGTTCCATTTTAAATTAAACAAATTATTGCCGTTTTAAAAATAATTATTCAAAATAAATATTTTAGACACACTGTATAAGGTAGTAAAATGTTTATTATTGCAACACAATAACTGATCAGTGAAATAAACTTCAGTAAATATTTAGTATTAAAAACTTTGATACCCCTCGGAGAAATGAAGCCTTAAAATTATACTACTGCAATTTCACAGAATTGGAAATATTTCAAAAACGGTAAAGTTTAAGTGTAATAAACCTTAATCAAATTTACCTTTATTTTAATCGTAGAAACTAAAAATGTAATAATATACAGGGTGTTCCATTTAAAAAAATACAACTTTGATATTTTTTATTTATTTGGGACACTCTGTAACTTGTAAAAATATTTTTAAATTGTAGCTCTAATAGTCCTTCAACGAACCCAAAATTTACAATTTGTAAAAATTTAATCGTTTAGCTACAATACGCCGTGTCGTATGTGGTGAACAACCCTGTATATTTTTAGTTTAAACTGAGACGAAAAACATGGATTTTTTGTTTCTTGTTTATACCAACTACCAACATAATTTGATATTTTGTTTTAGGGCATTATATGTACTAAAATAATGCATATCTTCGAAAAAGAAAAAATACATTTCAAAGTAATAAAACCGTTACTGTGGCCAATTAAGAATTATAGCAGTACAGTTAAAAGAGAACTAACAAGGATAGGGTATACAGGAATCGTTTTCACAGATATAATTATATTCTTAGTTGGTATTTCTCTCATAGTAGCCATGACTGAACTAGGAAAATCTTTACTTTCAAGTTATATCAACAGATTAGATATAAAATATTTAACAATAATTATTTATATTTTTCGTGTATTTGCTAATACAACAACGGCATATGTAATAATTTTGTTACCCCTAATCGTGAGTTATTTTGCTATAACTCTTGTGACACAAATATATTTGGTTCGGAAACATATAGGTGATATAAATAAAAAAATTAAGAATGATGAAAACTATCTTCATGAAAACTATAATAGATTTATTTCACACATACTGAAAATCTTAGTTCAAAGACAATGCTTGATAAAAAGGTGAGTAGAGGTTGAAAATCGGCATTGATAAACGACAAATTATAAAGTTATATTTATGAACAAAGTTATTTGATATTCGTTATTCTAAATACATATTTTTGACAATATTAAGGTTTTAGAATTTTTTTTGTAACATTGGAGACTTTACCGTAAAAACTGTTTTAATTTTGTATTTTTTTTCTTGGACCTGTAAAATGTCCGGGACCTGTGTAATATAGAGGTGGGCAAAGATTGAATGAGTCGTTCATTTGAACGAGTATTAAAAATGAATCATGAAATTCGATTCATTGCTTGCAATCCGGTTCGTTCATCTGAATCGTGGCCAGCACGGATTCATAACATTTGAACAATGAGCCATAAAAAAGAATCATGAGAATTGAATCGAATCACAATGCGATCGGGCGTTCAAAGAGTCGTGAGAATGGATTCATTGCTTACAATATGGTTCGTTCAATTGAATCGTAGCCAGCACGGATGCATAAGAGTCATGAGATTCAATTCATTACTTGCAATCCGGTTCGTTCAATTGAATCGTGGCCAGCACGGATCCATAACATTTGAACGATGAGCCGTAAAAAAGAATCATGAGAATTGAATCGGATCACAATGCGATCGTGAGTTCATAGAGTCGTGAGAATTGATTCATTCATTCATTGCTTACAATACGGTTCGTTCAATTGAATCGTGGCCAGCACGGATCGTGAGAATTGAATCGGATCACAATGCGATCGTTCGTTTCTACGGCGAAGCGCCGCGCCGGCCGGCGCCGGCGGTGATGTAAGGCTCCGTGCGCACTGCATCGGATCGGACCGACCAGCAAAAGCGACTGCGACCATCGTACATACAGACGGCGCCGGCGTCCACTAAAACATTTCGGCCTGTAGAGGCCAGATTCCTACCTCTACCTAACTACGATAGTCGAGTCACCGCCTTCGCCGTTTCTCGCCGGACTGGTACCGATTCAGTGCGCGTACACCTTAAATAGACACCAGTATTATTTAGACTTGAACAAAAGCTATAAACAAACATCATGGGCATCAAATGCAAACGACAAGAAAGTTATTTACAAGCAAAAAACTTATTTATACTGTGCTTAGTACGGGAGTATCTGTAATGTATTTAATTTTCACGTTAATATTTTTGTTAAAATAATACCGACTATTAAATGTTGGACTAAAAGTGTGCTAAAAGACGAAATCGTATTTTTATGCAACTTCAAATAAATATTGTGGGCCTCTGCTCAATGGGATAAATGGCGTCAGCGATGGTTATAAAATGAAGATCGCGGTCATTTTAATTACGCCACTGTCATAAAGTGTTGAAAACAAATGAAAGAACTGAATATTTCTTTTTCTGGTCCTTTCAAGGAGTCAATTGTCCTGCCAAATTATCGCCGGTAGTGCCAGGTACAATTCTTGTTTTTATGAAATGTAAATAATTGTACATGTGGTTCGTTCAAATCGGCGAATTGTAGGAGTCGATTCAATATGAGAAATTGAATCGTGTGATTCGATTCACTAAAAAGAATCGTAATGCCCATCACTAGTGTAATACCCTGAATCCGTACCTATAGTACTATTATTTTCTTTTTTATATTTCTGCAGGTTTTATACAGAGAAGACTAGGCTACTAGTAACATAGCACGTTGCCGGACGAATTTACGTTTACCCGTTTTGCGTTCTTACTCGAGATTCACTGCCGGCTAGTCGGCTGGTCAGGCAGTACGCAGTTGCAGTTGTGCTTGGACGGGTCGGTCATGACAGACTAGGAATACGACTCGAGGAGTGCCGAGTATTTATTATTTTCATTTTAAGTGTTTACCTTCACTTAAGGTAACATTTAAAATGAAAATAATTAAATATTTATTATTTGAGTGCGTTTACAAGCCAAAACTAAAAATAAATAAGTTCTCTAAACCCAAAAAAAACTAAAATACTACTCTAAATAAACAAAAGTTATAACAAGTGTTCAAAAAGACCATTTTCTTGTGCTAGACAGAAGCCTAGGCGGTCGTAAAATCCCCGTCTGACATTGGCTAACATATTAGGGCTAATACTTTCGAAAGCCTCTCGTATTTTTACTTGAAGCTCATCCAGATTATTAGCCCTATTATGACCATACACTTTGGATTTTACATAACCCCACAAAAATAGGTCATTGGGAAAAAGATCTGGTGATCTATCGGGCCAGAAAATAGTCCATGTCCACTAATTAAACGGTTGGGAAAAGTATTGTTCAAATATTTGTGAACAATACGGGCATTGTGGGCAGGACAACCACCTCAGCAATTTGATTACTTGAAAACGTGGGATTTTGATCCGCGGTAGCACAAATGAACACTTGCTTTAACTCCTGTTCTTCACTAATATCCCGATAAGACCTATTTTGGAAATACCATTTTACAATTTGAATTTTCTCACGAACTTCGTAAACATCCATTATTTTACTTAAAAAATAAATTTTACACGAGAACTGTCGCGAGAATCTATGTAGTCGTTTTGGCTATTAAAACACGAATAAATGCAAATTCTGAAACATTCTTATCACATATCTACCTATTTTTATTTTATCGCATTTTTTCGCCTGCTTTTTATCCGACGGACGGGTATACTTTAATTCGTCCAGTTCTGCCTATGTTACTACTACGGTAGTCCGGTCTGTATATCAGTAAAGATTATTTGGTTTTTATCTCGAAATAGATTTATTTATTTATTAATTATTTCATATCTCTGTCACTTATTAATTATAAAACAATTAAATAAAAATTTTATTGGATTTAAATTATTTTATTTAATTTTAATTTCTTTTCTAAAAAGACTTAAATCTCTTTTTATTTCGGAATAAAGATTTAAATCACAAATCATTTTCAAAAATACTTAAATTTTAAGTTTATTTAGAAAAAAATTAAGTTAGCTTTCGAAAATTGACTTAAAAAGTCAAATGACTTAAGTCATTTAAATGATTTAAATAAAAAAGACTTAAGTTTTCCGTAAGCTTGCAGCTCTCAGACTGACTATCATATGGCGGAACAAACACCTTTATTAACTTAACTGTTCAAATGTTTAATTCACGTAAGAACAATCTTCGGATTGTCACGGGTTGTTAAAAGGACACTGTTTCCTCAACGAACACCTCAGTAGATAAGAAACTATGGCGAATGCTGAGATATCTCGCAGCCCCATAGAGACACGAAGATTTAATACGAGCAATGCCAAAGTTCACAGATTGCAGTCGGGGCACCAGGAAAAGTACATTCATGCTTTCCGTAACGTGGCGGGAACGTAGCGGATCCGAGAAAAAAATGTACGACGACATTTCTGGGACGGGGCACGGACGAGTTCCGGCGAAGCTCGGATCGTGCTCTGCCTGGCATGAATGTATATGTGTTTAAACCGGCATATTTATCTTTTAATTAATGGGAAGGAGCGCGTCAGTCTTAACTGGTCCAGACTTGAATGTCAGTTTACACCATACCAGTTAAATCAGTTTTAGTGTGACGAGGTAGTCAACATGTCTTCTGAAGGTGACGTATGTTCAAAGACAAGTTTAATTTGTTGAATATTATGGCGCATGTTTCCGGAATTATATAACCAAGTGCCTGCGCAGAAATTCCGACTGAAAACTTTAAATCTTCATAATATAATCTTCCCGTTGCAAGAAAACGAGGGGTGGCCATTAACCGGTCCTCTGGTCCTATTGCTACTCTCATTGGAGTATCTTGCTTTGTGAGACCCTTACTTACTAAACTAAACAAAAACACATAAGTATCAATATCCATTCTCAAATAATTTTTAAAATCGTCATTTTCTCTTAATTCTTTTAAAAGAAGATTATGGCTCAATTGTTTTTTCTTCAGCAAATATCTTTTAATCCACTTTGAACTCTCTCTTGAGTCTCTTTTTTACAGCACTACTTTCAATTATTTGCATATTAATAATGATTCCACAACACAGAGCTGCCTTTTGCCTCCCACAAAACATTTTAAAGCGTACGTTTAGGCACACTTGTTATACCACCGATTATCAAACCATGTACAAAACTTTCGCGAATTTGAAATTCCACAGTTTCGATTCAAACGGCAGATAAATCTACGGCTTTCGCCCACTAACGCCCGGTGTTCCCTGTGGCGGGTCAATCTCTAAAGGTGCCGTTACACGGCGCGTGGTTCGCCGAGCCTGAAACAAAAAATTTTGCGCCGCACTCTGTGTGATTCGCGCGCCAGGCGCGTGGATCGGCAAGCCACAGGCCCTGTACAGTGCGACAACTGAATGAGGGGCAACGACGTCTGAGGCAGCAGAGGGGAAGCGTGTAAAAAATCTAGTCATGTCATAGGCGTGCAAATTTATTTTAATCAGATTATTATTAAAAATATTAATCAGTTTTAATAAGTACATTGGAAGTAAATACAAATTTTGGTAATTATTTACTTAGATAATAATAGATATACTTAATATAATATTAGGTATAAACTAAGAACGCTGTGGTATTTTTGGTATTTTTTAAACTGAGTCTTAAACTTCAAATGTCTACCTAATAGGTACTTATCTAATAAAAAAACAAATAGGTAAAAAAACTCAAAACATTTGGAAATAAATAAATAATATTAAAAGTATTATAATAAACTATGAACGGTCGAAACCTAAACTGTAAATTATAAATGTCTCTTTGATAATGTAAGTACTTAACTATTAAATAAAAAAAACAAAAAATAAATACTAGGTCTATGAAACACCCTGTACATATAAGAGTCTAATTTTCTTTATCACTTTCATCGTCAGTGTCGGTGTCGGAATCATCATCACTGCTGTCATTATCAGTTTGAATAATTATAGGTTCCACTTCTTCCATGTACTGGTCAACCTCCCAAAATATATTTTCAATGTTGATTACGTTTTTATTTTTTATTTCTAGATTTTCTCTTCAAAAAGCGGGATAAAATTTTTTATACCTAGGTGCAGCTGATTAAAAAAAATTATACGACTTGATTAACTTATTTTTTATTTTAAGCAATGTATTATTTTTATGTTTCTATTCTTTATTCTTGATATTTTTATTAACTTGCAATAAGTTGAGTTATTATTGTTTGATAAAAATCCCCTTTGTTGCAGTCTTAATGGACCTCACTTTACAAAAACAGAAATAAAACTCTTATGGTCATGATCAGATAAATAAATTAAATTAAACTGGTTTCAAAACTTACCACTTGCCCTAATATTATTAACTATTCCAAAAACGTCGTTACTTTGCCAACATTTTCTAAAAGTTAAATCATTATCCAGCCATGTCTCGTCAATGTAAATTATGTTACGTCCTTCTTCTCTGTATTTCCGAATTGACTTTATATATTTATACCGCCAATGAAGAATCGTGGGTCTTTCCATTTGGCATTTTTTTGGCATATCCTTTTTAGCATTTCCGAAAATGAAATCCATTGGCCTTTAATAGCATCCTCAATGTTTCGCGACTATACGGAGAATTCATTATTTCTCGCAGCTTAAGGAGTAATTTTTTCATAAGAGACAAGCGGGTTTTCTTCTTAGATGGTGATGACAGCATCTAAGCTGGACGTTCCCGTTGCCGCTCCTCATCTTCTCTATGAATTTTGCGGACTGTTTTTTGAGAAACCCCAGTATATAGAGACACGCGATCAATTTTTCTTTTTAGAGACACGCAATCAATTTTTCTTTTTAATTTAAAAGCATTGTTTCTTGCCTCTACATCGCAAACTCTACATACATTAGCGATAATTTCCCAAGATTGGCCAGCAAGGGGTTTCCTTGTAAAAAAATATTTCGTTCCATTATTTAAAAAAAACTATTTAAGGTTTAAGGATTGCTAAAACCCTACAAATATAAATGTATCAGGAAATGTGTCACTTATATATGACATTTTTTTTCCATGCAAATACTTACTTTATTACACAAAACAACCAAAAACGAGTCCAGTTAATAAGTGTAACAAAATAAACGAATTATAAATTAACCAAACCAAACAACTATTACTAATTAAAAAACACAGTTGGAACTTTTTCCGCCTACGCCTGTGACCAAAGTTCGGCAACGGCTTCCGATCTCAGGTAGGTACACAATTTAATTTTTTGTCTCCTAGGAATAATCTCTCATCCTCTCACTCTGGCCCACGGCGAAAAATCGCCCGAGGCAGCGCTTTTGCCGGTTCTATTTTGTAGTAGGTATATTTGAAATAGTTTTTTAAAGAATAAGTGGTAATAGTAATTTTATTCTGCATTTCCCCATGTAAATAAAATAGCAAATCCCAGAAGACAATACTACTGAGAAAATTCATAAGGTTAAGTAATGAAATAGAAATTTAAAATTTGTACTTCTAGTCTATACAAAATAAATTAGGATTATTACGAGAAAATTGTGACAACATCGTAAAATGCAAGGAAGTTTTTTGCTCGCATTCTTTCGACCTCCCTTCATTGGGTTGTCAGACTGTAAAGGCGGCATCCCACGGCGCGTGTATCGGCAAGCCACGAGCAAGGCTCGCCGATACACGAGTCGTGGGACCGGGCAGCTATGGGACGGCTCGTCATTTTTGGCGCGGCTTGGACGTACCCGCTTTCTGTCGGTAAACTTGACGATACTCAAAGGAAGGCGAGCCTCTTCGAGCTCGGCTCGTGTTATGTTCAAACCGATCCAACGGTCCTCGAAACGAGTATGGAGGTTCGATTCAGTATCAGTGTCGTCTTGACTTTTGCTGCGAACGGTTGGCAGGATGACGGAAAAATAATTATGGAGTGGTCCAACGACTTGGTGCTGGAGTTTTTGATCTTTCTATGAAGGCGAACCGGTGATATGGAACCCAAGGGACCCAGACCACAAAAATAGGAACCTGGTCCATGATGCGTGGAAACTAATTGAAGAACAAATGTCCAACAAGTTTACGGTGACGGAATTAAAAAAAGGGATAGCCTAATGGCTTCTTTTCGAAAGCTTTTACAAAAAGTCAAAGATACAACAAAAACTGGGTGTGGATCCCAGAATGTATTGAAACCTGATTGGTTTGCTTTTGAATTCATGTACCGGTTTTTGCACGGTATTTATATGCCGAATAAAACAATAGATTCGGAGGTAAGTTGGTTTATATAATTTCTGTCTTTACTTTACTATTATGCTAATTCAAAAGTAGTCAATTTTTTTTTAAAAGGGGCAACCTATAAAAGTGCTTACATATTGCGGCTTTTATATAAAGACACTCTCCACCAACGCCTTTTTTTGTCATTGTTGCTGGTTAAAAAAATTACCCAACATGATGTAATAAGCGGCTGCAACACAAGCTGCATTTTCGTCTTCGTCGATTATTCATGTTCATGTTGCAACACCACTGGCATGACTAAAAGCTAAATTTGCCAAACCAACACGAGCCTTCTTCACGACCTCTCACGCGTCGTGGGATCGCATCCACTTGCCAAGCCCAGATTAACGAGCCAAGCCTAGGCGAGCCTAGACGAACTCAAGCCAGGATCGCCGATACACACGCCGTAGGATGCCGCCTTAATGGCACCTTAAGAATTAACCGCGAATTTTTTTAATCTCCGTTAGTGGATGACAACGGTTTAATATACGACAGATAAAATGGGCAGACTTATCCGTGGCAATTATAACCGACCGATCAACCTCTGTAAGTATGGCCAGCTAATGGCTTTTGTCAAAGCTCTGAGACTGTACTGTTATAACTCGTTAAAATTCATCATACATGGGAACACACAATAGATCTCTAAGAACCAGGTGATTAATCCCCCTCCCAAACATTGTACATTCTACTCTAAAGAAACCTATGATAAAGAAAAGAAGTTTGAAAGCAAGTATAAAATTAAAACAGTTATATAATATATATATAATACCATCTCATAAGTTGTGCACTTATGAGATGTATAAATTCAACTTATAAAATATATTTTATAAATGGAAGTTATAATTTTATTGTTTTTATTTAATTCAACAAAAAATAAAAATGACTTTATAAAAGTTGTCTCTACCCAAATCTAGTTTTCAAAACTTTTGTCCGCTAAAAATGTGCAACAAACAGAAAGAAGGTATTAAGATATTAACCCACTTATTTTTTAGTTACATTTCTTTATTTGTGGAGAAAAGCTGTCCTTTAATTATCGCATACCTATCCTGTGTTTATACATTTGTAATACTTCTAACATTTTGCTTTATAAAGGTTAGTTTTTATAACGCTGTCAGTGTTGTTAGCAGACTCCTACTTTTCGAAATGGATCATGTTAAAATTAAGCAATCTATTTTTTTACAAACTTGCATAAACCTTGCCTTGTTATTTGTAAAGTAACCGGAGAATTAAAAAATAATAATAATTAAATTAATTTTTTATTTTAAATTACTAAATGTTTATGTATATAAAGCGTAATTGAAATCACTAATTTTTCCACTAATTTCGAAGTTCTGAATGAGGCTTAAGAGTTTACAATCACTAAAAAATATAATTAAAATTAACGAAATATCCTAGCAACAGCTTGCGATAATCATTTGTATCCATATAGAAAGCCTATGTCCAAGCCTCGGTCCAAGCCAATGTCCAAGCCAATGTTCTAATAGATGATACACCTATGGAGAGAGTACAAAAATATAAATATCTAGGCAGTTGGTTGACCGAAAATTTTGTTGCTCGAGAGCAACAAAAAATAGCGAGAGCATCCTTTGTAAAACTCAAAAAATGTCTCTGCAGTGGAGACATCAACTTAAAGCTTAGATTAAGAATGCTAAGGGGTTACATATTTGGAACTCTACTCTATGGTTCAGAGGCTTGGACACTTAAAAAGTCCGAAATGAAGAAGCTTGAGGCATTCGAAAGATGGTGTTATCGGCGTATGCTGAGGATTGCATGGACTGACAAGGTTACAAATGTAGAATGCAGAATTCAGAAGGACGAAGAGGTGATTAACACCCTTAAAAAGAGAAAACTTGAGTACTTTGGACACATAATGAGAGGACCTAAATATGCCCTGCTGCAGAACATAATAGAAGGAAAGATAAAGGGCAGAAGGAGCCAAGGAAGAAGAAGAACATCATGGCTCAAGAATTTAAGAGAGTGGTTTGGAATGACTTCAAACCAGTTATTCAGAGCAGCCGTTAACAAAGTTAGAATTGCCATGATGATTTCCAACCTCCATTAGGAGATGGAACCAAAAGAAGAAGAAGAAAGCCTAATAATTAGCTTATAAAACAATACATTTTTTATTTCTGCCTACAATTTTTCTTGAAAGGCCAAGATGACATTGCTCGCAAATTTTGAAGTATACTTAGTGGAAAAATTTAAAAAGCTTAATTCAGAACCTCGCAATTAGTGGAATGAATTAGCAGCTTCAATTAGCGTAGAAGTTTGTTTCTTTAATTTCAATGTAAGAATTCAGAACGTCAGAATTAGTGGTAGTAATTTTCAATTAGTAGAAAAAGTTAACAAACTTCTGACTTTTCCACTAATTATACTTCAAAATTTGCGGGGCATGTCATTTTGACCTTTGATTATCACCCGTCAAGAGAAACTGCGGTTAGAAATCAAAAGTTGATTGTTTTATAAGCTAAGTATTAAGCTCTCTCTATGGATACAATTGACTACCGCAAGCTGTTGCAGGATATTCTATTAATTTTAATTGTGTTTTTTGACATTGTGAATGATCGTAAACTAAAAAGTATAAAGTGTAATAGAAACCACTAATTTATTCCACTAAGTGCGAGGTTCTGAATGAATCTAAAAGTTTGTTAATTTTTTCTACTAATTGAAAATTACTACCATCAATTTTGGCGCTCTAAATGCATACATTGAAATTAGAGGAAGAAACTTCTACGCCAACTGAAAACACTAATTTCGAGATTATACTATTTTTTTAAGCTTAATTCAAAACCTCAAAATTAGTGGTTTTAACTATACTTTATACTAGTGATGGGATAACTCGAGCGAAAATTCACTCGAGTACTCGATTATTAAAATAACCGACATCGCTCGATTATGAACGGGCGATGCAAGTGACGAGTTACGAGCGGCGAACGCAAGCGATCCTAGAATGAAATAAATTGAAATTCGATTTTAATGTGACATACTCGATACAATGCTGAGCGAATTATCTACATATAGTCTGTCCAACGACAAAATCCTTGACAGTGATAGTTGTGTCTGTCATTTTAATTTCAAAGTAGTTTATTTTATTTTACAAAGAAATAAGTTGGTACAATTGGAACGCATAATTAATATATTTAAATTTTGAGTGACAAGTGATTACTTCAAAACATTGTGAAAAAAACTGTAAAAAAATGAAAAATCTAATCTTGGTTAATTAACTTGAATCTTAATTTTTTCTGCAGTACTCAAATGTATTATTTACCTATTGTGTGATGTTATTTTACAGATACTTGTTAAGTAAGTTTGTCATTTTTGGTACCATATACGAGACGGTATACAACTTTATTTGTAGCTAATACAACTCTCTGGTCATAGTCTCTGGCAAACTGTGTTTCTGGCGGTCTCTCGGCACCGAATATTAACTGTAAACTATGGTCTGGGTCAACACTTAATTTTCCCTCGAGTTTTCCTCCACTTAATTTTAAAAAACACGAAACACAAGTAACAACACAGTCCAAAATGCAAAATGCAAAATATTTATCATTTCTATTTGACGTATTTTGACACAAAATTATAACCTATAATTTGGCAAGAGTTTGACAACTCTCAAAAATCTTAAGTCTCATACGCATCGGAGTCCGTTTATAAAATGATGAAATATGATCTGTCGTGTTTGAAATAAACCAATAAAACTGGTTAAAAACAACAAGAGACGACGAATGACATACTTATTTATAAACCCATCCATAGTTAACTTAAAAAATATTAGAAACATTTTTTAGTGAAATAAATGGCTTGGCGTGGAAGTCATCTGTTTCTTTTCTGTCATCGTCTGTCGGAATCTTACCTGAGAAAAAAAAACAGAGTATACATTGCAGGTAGCAAATTTATACGGCGTTATCCGTTGCGTATCTGAATGACAAAATTTGACAACATACATCGACAATGATTTAAATTAAAATAACCAAGCGAATTACTCGTTGCTCGTCGCTTGCATTCATCACCGAAAGAATATGTGCTCTGCGCATGCAACTTACTGCTTGGCGTTACGAGTACAAGTGACGGGCGAAAAACAGTATTTTTAACTACGAGCGAAATTTCGCTCGAGTGATCGCTCGATTATTGAAATCGCTTGAAACTCGTGTACTCGATTATTGAAATTAATCGGTTTTTCCCATTACTACTTTATACTTACGTTAAGTCAGTGATCGTAAACACGCGTTTACGACTTATTTTTATGTGCAGAATATGCTGCCGAAGTTTCGGACAGTTCGGATAGTTTTTATACAGTTCGGACCACCCTGTATAAGCGATTTTTTCAATATAATCCGCTATCGGGCTCATGCATTACAAAACTCATTATAAAATATAATATACTCTGTTTTTTTTCTCAGGTAAGATTTCGACAGACGATGACAGAAGAAAAGCAGATGACGTCCCATACCAATCTATTTATTTTACTAAAAAAAGTTTCTAATAATTTTAAGTTAACTATGGATGGGTTTAAATATAAATTCGTCATGCGCCGTCACTTGTTGTTTTTAACCAGTTTTATTGGTTTATTTCAAAAATGACAGATCGTATTTCAATTTTATTGGTTTGACGGAACGATGAACGACAAACGGACGCCGATGCGTATGAACTCGCCTTTAGATTTTTGACGTTTGTCAAAGTCTTGCCAAATTATAGGTTATAATTTTGTGACAACTTTTGTCAAATACCCTGCGTTTTGGAAGATGATGCATTTTGATTCGTGTTATTACGTGTGTTTTGTGTCTTTTGAAGTCAAGTGGAGGAAAAATCGAGTGAAAATTAACTGTAGAACCCAGAGCACAGTTTATGGTTAATACTCGCTGCCCAGGCAGAAAGTCTTATACAGATACACCAATAAAGTTACTATCAATAAAGTTCGTATACCATCTCGTCGTAGATAAGTGCATCTCGAATATGGTAGAAGGACCATACTAAACACATACTAAAAACTGGAGTAGCTGTAAAATATCGACATCACACGATAGGTAAATAATGGATTTTAGTACTGCAGAAAAATAATGTCAAAAGGTACTGGTTTAAAAAAATTAAGATTAAAGTTAATTAATCAACCTGTGAGGTATAAAATTTGGTAAGTGTTATTTTTAATAAAATAGTTTGTTTTATTTATGTTGTTTTATTTATTCCTGCGGAACATTACATATTTGTATTTGTACATAAGTTATATTGATAAATATAATCATAAATGCGGGAAGTTTCATAAAGCTTGAAAGTAAGAAATAGTTCTTTTTTATATTTTTTGGTATGTGGTGTCTTGTTTTTGTTTGTTTTGTATTAACACATACCGTTTTTTATTAAATATAATAACTCGATTACATTTTTTCAGTTGTATTCTTGTATATGAATTATATAAACAAGGGTTGTATACAGTTTTTTTTCACAATATTTTGAAGTTACTTAGTCAAATTTCAAATACATATATTAATTTCCTGCTATGTGTTCCAGTTGTACCAACTTATTCCTTTGTAAAATAAAATAAACTACTTTGAAATTAAAATGACAGACACATCTATAAATGTCAAGGATCTTCTCGTTGGACAGACTATACAATATGAAAGTTACACTGGTAACAACACTGAACGCAGTAACGCACTCGTGCAAAATAAATTAATTGTTAATAATTTAAAATATTTTTTGAAGGGATCTATTTACACCTCAACAGCAGCGGTCCTTTTGTTTACAGAAGCAGTAACTACAGTATTTTGTATTATGTATGGCCAGAGATATGAAGATGAAGTATTTAGGCGTTAAGTTATGTTTCAATAAATAGCTATTAACTTAATTTTAGTGGGAAAAACTCTACGAGGAATTTTGCTCTTTCCCATGGTATCAATGGAACGTAGCTAATCGAAGGACGTTGCTTATGATAATTCGAGAGACACAAAAAGTACCGAAACTCTATATTTATAATGAAATTGCCATTAACTATAAAATAGTTGTTTGGGTAGGTATAGGAAATATAACTTAATTTATAAACCTTACCAGGACATATTAAATAATATCTGTGCCCTAGTGGCTTGATTATGTGGCGTGTAAAATGACACTGAGTTTAGAATCTAAGAGTACCTACACATTTCTCAGTCTCAGTGATTCTTTTTTCCTACCATAGATTTTCTGTACTAAAATACTTGACGATCAATGCTAGGTACTCTCTACCCCTAAATTGCAAGTTTAAAATACACAGTATTATACAAAGAATTGGAAATAAGAATTAAAATAAACTTACGTGCATAGAAATCGGCCCACTGTGAACTTTTGGTTTTAACTGTGTCTTTTAGAATCTATTTATCAGAGCAAGTAAAAAATATAAGCTGTTTCAAAGACAATTTAACATGCTTTAATATGAGCATAAATTTATCCAGGGTACTTATCATTTATATGCGTACCAACGGGTAAACAAATAAAAGGTATCTGTGTTGTGGTGATAATAAGAATAACAAACTTGTCAAATATTGCAATTACTACCTTTGTAATCGAAATTTTCAAATTGTTCTTTTATTCTTTGATTAGTTTTGTTTCATTGTTTGATTAGTGTTTCAATTTAATGCATACATCACCGGAAAAAGCCGCCCAAGTAATAGATTTAATCGAAAATGGACTTAAACAGAGAGCTGTAGCTCGGCAACTACATATGACATGCGGAGCGGTTCGAAGAGTGTGTGAACGATATGAGGAGACTCGATCCTTTCGTAGTGGACCTGGAACTGGTAGAAAGATATATACAACGGATCGTGATGACCGCTTTATTGTGTCAACAATGTTAAGAACTCGGCGTCTTAATGCTATTCAGGTGCAACAACAGCTCCGTGAAACACGAGGAGCGACTATTAGTCAATGGACAGTAAGACGAAGATTGAACTTAATTAAGAAAGTAACATGACTCCCAAAACACCCGCAATTGGTCCAAAACTTACCCCAGCTCATCGTCAAGTACGCTGGCGTTTTGAATTGGAACATCTGAATTGGACACTAGAACAATGGGAATCTGTTTTATTCTCAGATGAGACCAGGATATGCCTCTATGGTAGCGACCAAAAAAGAAAAGTGTACCGGAGGCCAGGTGAGCGATTCGCAGTATGCTGCATTGAGGAGCGGATTGCTTATGGAGGTGGTTTCTGCATGATCTGGGATCCAATTTCTATGATTGCGCGAAGCGACCCAGTTTTCATCCGTTGGGGTGACCGTCGCGTCGGTACGGGAGAGGATGTTTAACTGGTGTTAGGTATATTGAGGAGTTTTTAACAGTTCATGTGGTACCTTACGTCGACTATATTGGAAACGAATTCACTTTTATGCATGACAATGCGAGGGCACACACATCAAGAATCGTACACGATTACATTTCAGAAGTCGGATTTCGGGTTGTGGAATGGCCAGCATGCAGTCCAGACTTAAACTCGCTAGAATATTTATGGCATAAGCTAAAACGAAGAATTCGTACTAGACGAAGAGCTCCAACCCTTCCATCCCAGAGCTCATTGTTGCAGTAGAGGAAGAGTTGCTTAACATCCCGCAAGAAACAATATCAAATTTGATCGAATCTATGCCAAATCGTTTGTTAGAGCAAGAGGGGGTCATACCCATTATTGAAAATTTAGTTTAGTTAATTGTCCATAAATAAATAAATAATAACATACCTCTTAGTAATAAAAAACGGTAATTTGTTTCATGCATTAATTTAATAATTTTAATCCAAAGAAACTAAAATAAAAATTAATACCTCTAAACTCTTTTCAAAGAATATGAAATTGTCTTTCAAACAGCATGTATTGTTTCTTAATCTGACAAATAGATTCTAAAAAATATATAGTTAACTTCAAACGTTTGCCTTGGGCCGATTTCTTTGCACGCAAGTGTATAAAGAATGTGATTGCTGTTGTAATATAAAAATGAAATTTAAAAAGAAAATATAAAAAGTAAAAATATAAAATAAGTGCCCGGTGTCGTAGAGGTACAGCTCTCGTCTACCAATTCAAAGGTTGTTGGTTCGAATCCCATAGCCGGCATTTCATCAGCCGACTATTTTTAATAAAATAAAAATAGTTTGGGTACTTAGGTCGACTCAGCCTTAAATGAGATCATCACTGATAAGAGACACATTTTAGCATATTTTCCATGTGATGGACGATTGAATATCACTTTAATGCGTTTTTAAGCAAAGTGGATAAATATCACCGTTTTTCAACTGTCTATTTTAGCAATACTACTGAATAGTGATGGGAAAATTCGTATTATTTCAATAATCGAATTATCAGGTTATGAGTGATTTTAATAATCGGATTATAACTCGAATTATAATTCACTCATATTATAATCAATTCTCAGGAATGCACTTGCAACGTCGCAAGGCTTAGCTTCTACGTCGCACTCAATGACTAAAGAATCCAAGGACAAATAACACCCGAGAGCAAATTGTGACGATGTCACCAAACAGTGCCGTGGCATATAATTTTCTTAACCTAGCT
Source organism: Sitophilus oryzae (assembly GCF_002938485.1). Lineage (NCBI taxonomy): Eukaryota > Metazoa > Arthropoda > Insecta > Coleoptera > Curculionidae > Sitophilus > Sitophilus oryzae. The sequence continues at coordinate 424,281 of NW_022146946.1, read as the reverse complement.
GTTTGAAGAAATATTTATATTTTTTGATAAATGTTTTGACTACGCTTATGGTGTATACGGTGGTACCATACTAATTAATTACGAAAAAAACGTATTAAAATGTTAACAAAAGGTACAAAACTAGTATCGACGTATAGCACACATCAAGTACCGGGTGGCCAACTAAGAATGGACGCCGGCTGTATCTCAGAAACTACTAATCGTATATCTTTGGGAAAAAATTATAATGAGTAAATTGACCAAAAGAAATCGCTGGAAATTATTTTTAAGTTCGAAAAATGTCCGCTAGGTGGCGTTTCTCTGATAGCCAATCAGAAAACAGGTTCTTTTTCAAAAATATGCAGGTGAACAGGTATTTTAAATATTACTATTGTAATCGTCGAAAAATTTGTAATTTTTATTGATATAGAGTATTTTGCTCTATCTAATAATATAAACTGGTGGGGGAAGGTTAAACTTGATTTTATTAAAATAAGGATAACTCTGGTTTAGGTTAGCCAATTTAAACAAACTAGGGCTCGTTTAAAAGAGCTTTTCTTCCTTAATCATCTCCAGTAAAAAATTTGTTTCCATAAATTTTTTCGTGGTAGCTAGAGGGTGCTGTTTGACACCATACCAGATATTGCGCTTTTGCAGAAAAAAAATAAATAGGAGGCTATGTTTCTCTTTAGACAGTTAAATAGAGCACAAAATTTCCAAAAAATCAGCGCAAACGGCAACTTTTTATCTTCTCTCTAACCGGAGATATTAAGAGAACAAATCATGTTAGGCTGCCGTTTAGGATTATGGTATAAAAATTATAGTAGTAGGCTAGGAAACAAAAACAGGTAACTTGGTTACGTCAAAATATCAAAACGATTAAGTTCAGTTTTCATGCATCCGAATTTAGGGCGTTTTCTTAAAAAAAATGACGTCATAAGTTTTTAAACGTGTTTATGTAACATTATCGTCCATCAATACAGGGTTGTTTACCACATACGACACGGAGTATTGTAGCTAAACGATTAGCTTTTTACAAATTGTAAGTTTTATTTTTACAAGATACAGAGTGTCCCAACTAAGTAAAAAATATTATAGTTGTATTTTTTAAATAGAACTCCTGTATATTATTCTATTTTTAGATTCTACGATTAAAATAAAGGTAAATTTGATTAAGGTTCATCATACTTAAACCTTACCGTTTTCGAAATATTTTCAATTTTATGAAATTGCAGTAAAAATTTTAAGGCTTCATTTCTCCAAGGGTATCAAAGTTTTTAATACTAAATATTTACTGAAGTTATTTATTGACCAGATATTGTGTTGCAATAATAAAAAATTTACTACCTTATACAGAGTGTCCAAAAATGTATATTAAATAATTACTAGCTTTAAACGGCAATAGTGTGTTTAATTTAAATGGAACACCCTATATATTTTGCGTGAATCAAATGCACAATGTGATTGTCTATCAAATTGTATTATACAATTTTTTACCTATCTCTTCAAGTTTTCGTAGAAAATGCATTTTCTTATAATTTAGACCTCACTATACCCATGGAATATTGACATTTTAGATTATTTTTAAAGATGTAACAAATTTTCCAAGAGTACAGATACTAATATTGTCGATATAGATCGCTTATTTCATAAAAAAAATTAAAAAAACTGTTTAAATATTTTTGTTAAAAAGGACCAATTAATATGATCCCAGTATTCAGACTACATTAATTGACTGTTTATGTTGATTAATAATAATTGCTCCAAATACTAAAAAACTGAATTTTGTGTGTGTATTAGACAGTGTGGTAAAAAGTAACGCCTTATAAATTTTATTTCATTTTTTGACGAATGCTGATTTATAAAAACAGAGACGTTTATTTTCATAATTTATTATTATATTGATTTCTGAGCCAAATCCACATTTATTTAGAATACTTTATTAATTAAAACAATTTAAAAGTATGTAATTAACTAATTTTTGGTCGGAAATAATGGTGGTATATTTAATTCGTATACTCTTTTATAAAGATTTAAATAGTTTTTTTGGTATACCAATAGGCTTGCAATATTTACCACCTGTACATTTTGTGCATATATGTTGCTTAAAAAAAATCTGAAATGTCAATATTCCATGGGTATAGTGATAAATGAGGTCTAAATTATAAGAAAATGCATTTTCTACGAAAAGTTGCAGAGATAGGTAGAAAATGGTATAATAAAATTTGATAGACAATTAAATTATGCATATGATTCACGTAAAATATACAGGGTGTTCCATTTAACATAAACACGTTATTGCCGTTGAAAGCTAGTAATTATTTAATATAAATTTTTGGACACTCTGTATAAGGTAGTAAAATTTTTATTATTGCAACACAATATCTGATCAATAAATAATCTTCAGTAAATATTTAGTATTAAAAACTTTGATACCCTTGGAGAAATGAAGCATTAAAATTTTTACTGCAATTTCTTAAAATTGAAAATATTTCAAAAACGGTAAGGTTTAAGTGTGATAAACCTTAATCAAATTTACCTTTATTTCAATCGTAGAATCCAAAAATAGAATAATATACAGGGTGTTCTATTTAAAAAAATAACACTATGATATTTTTTACTTATTTGGGACACTCTGTATCTTGTAAAAATATTTTTAAATTGTAGCTCTAATAGTCCTTCAACGAACCCAAAACTTACAATTTGTAAAAATCTAATCGTTTAGCTACAATACTCCGTGTCGTATGTGGTGAACAACCCTGTATAATTTTTACGAATTTCTTGGTTAATTATACGTAGGTAGTTCTAAGATTAGAATGTCCAAAAGTCGGACAATCAACAATTTTATTAAAATTTCTGGGAATTTTGTGCCGCCATATTGCTTTTAACAGAAAACGACCGAATTTCGTATGGCCGAAAACTAGGTGTTTATTTCATGTAACGTCATTTAGTTATTAATCCAAGTTCGTCCTTGATTTAACTTGTTTTTGTGTTTTACCTGTTGTTTTTGTTATTTATTATTATATTACAGTTTATGTCGTTTGGGTCACTTTTCAATATGCACTACTGGTCCAAGTCTACCCTTGATGCAAATAGTTTGGCACCAAGACCGTTGGTCGGTAAATGTTTAGGCAGGAATTCTAGGATGGCAAATGATTGGACTTTTTTAATTATCTGAATGAAATAATAAACTATCCATAATTTCTAAGAGACGAATTGCCAATTTTGTTAGGGGATCCATAAATTGCATTTGTTGTAATTTCATCAGCATGAGTGTAGTAGGTGTAGTTGATGCAGTTGACGCAGTTGGTGCAGTTGGTGCAGTTGTGTCGCTTATTTTGCTATGAATGTGTGGGGTTTCTTGGATACCACTTACTTTAGTAGATAGAGACGCTGGAGAGGAATATTTTCCATGGTCAGCTAGGTCATTGGATTCAATATGCTTGGATTTTAATTTACGGTGTCGAATCAAGAACGAACATGGGTAAATAACAATTAAATGGTATTAAAATGAAATTAAAATGTATGTTTTGATACTTTGACGTAAACAAATTTACCTCTTTTTGTTTCCTAGCCTACTACCAAACTACTCTAATTTTTAGACCGTATAATCCTAGGCGACAGCCTAATATGATTTATTTCCTTAATATCTCCCGTTAGAGAGAAGATAGAAAGTTGCGGTTTGCGCTATTTTTTTGGAAATTTTGTGCTCCATTTAATTGTGCATACAGAAATATAGCCTCCTATTTAAATTTTTTATGCAAAACCCAATATCTGTTATGGTGTCAAACAGCGCCCTCTAGCTACCACAAAAAAATTTGTGGTAACAAAATTTATACTGGAGACCATTAAGGAAGAAAAGCTCTTTTAAACAAGCCCTAGTTTGTTTAAATCGGCTAACCCAAACCAGAGTTTTCCTTATTTTAATAAAACCAAGTTTAACCTTCCCCCACCATTTTATTTTATGAGATATAGCAAAATACTCTATATCAAAAAAATTGCAAATTTCTCGATGATTACAATAGTTATATTTAAAATACCTGTTCACCTGCATATTTTTGAGAAAAAAAACTGTTTTCTGATTGGTTATCAGAGGAACGCCCCCTAGCGGACATTTTTCAAACTTAAAAATAATTTCCAGCGATTTCTTTTGGTCGATTTACTTCTTATAATTTTTTTCCGAAAGTTATACGATAAGTAATTTCTGAGATACAGCCGGCGTCCATTCTTAGTTGGTTTAAGAAAGCGCTAAAAGGGTGGAGCGGGCTGTTTATTTACCTATGAAACGTAACTCCTCGCTCTTTCTTATCGCTGCTGCTTTTACACTTGAAAGCTGAACAACTAATCACCATTGTAATAAAGTTTATACAAAGTTCACTACACACAAACTATTAAAAATAAAAAACGCTAAAATTGTCGCTGGTGACCAGATGATGACTCATTCGTCGCCATCAAAAGAATGGCGTCTAAGGTCACAAATTTTGCTGCAGCCCGTATATGGGCGTTACATGTCTTTATATTCTTTAGTTATTGATGATAACTTTAGTTATTGATCACAACTCGCATACCTAACGTTGCCGTGTTGTTCCTTAATTTCGCAGTTCTGCACGCGCATAAACGATAATCGGTCGGGTATTTCGCGTGCAATCTGAACAAAAAAAAACTTACCCCAGAGACTAACCTTCTTCTTAAGGTGCCGTACAGATTCCTGCGTAGGCGTTCATCTTTTTCTTCCTCATCAGATGGTTCTATTAACTGAAGCGACTTGAAGTGCTTGGAAGTCCTGTATGCCTGTCCAATGACGAATATTTCTCAGCCAGTATAGCTTCCCTCGGCCTATTCCCCGTTTGGCCCCCTCTATTTTACCCTGGAGAATCAGACGCTGAAAGTGATAGCGTTCTCCATGTAGTATGTATCCCAAATATGCTATTTTCCTCTTCTTGATGATTTCCAAGAGTTCACGTTCTTCTATATAGACCAGCTCTTCTGAGAATGTCTTCATTCCTCACACGGTCGACCCAGGGCACTCTTAGCATTCGTAGTAGGGTCCACATTTCGAAGGCTTCAATTCGGTTTATTGTTGCTACCTTCAGTGTCCATGCTTCCACACCATATAACAAAACGGACCAGACATAGTACTTCACCATTCTGTATCTAAGGCCAAAGTTCAAGTTCCTATCTGTGACAAATCTTCGAAGTTTCAAAAAAGTAGATATTGCTTGTTCGATCCTACATTTGATCTCCTGATCTGGATCCCACGTTTTGTTAACCATGCATCCTAAATATTTAAATTGTGTGACCTGCTTGATGACCTCTCCATTTAAGTAAATTCTGGTGTTCAGAATATTGTTTCTGCTAACAGCCATAAATTTAGTTTTTGTAGTATTTATGTTTAAAGCCAGTCTTTGGCTTTCATTGTTAACCTTATTTAGAAGGATTTGGAGATCATTTGCATTGTCTGCCAATATCACTGTGTCATCCGCATATCGGATATTATTAATTGGAATGCCATTTATTTTCAAACCAATGGGACTAACCAATGCAATCAATTATTGCTATTACCGACAACTGTAAATAAATAAAAAAATAAAAACAGCTGTACAAAAATAAAAAAGTTTTAGTTTGGGTTGGGACACAATCCTGGGACGGTCTTACCAATAGATCCACAGGTGCTCTTGCAAAATTAGCTATGCTAGGCGTTATTTTTCGCCGTTCTTAAAACCGTTCATAAAATAAGGTGCCAGCAAACGGCAACATTGTTAGGTATGTGAGTTGACTAGTGGGACGTAGAAGCTTCTGTCGTCATAACCTCTGTACTTAAATTAGATTAAAACAGGTTAAACAATCACTCAAATTGGTTGTTTGTCTCTCTCTCTCTCAGTCTCTATTAGTTTCTAGATAAGGATAAAGAAAGAAATTACCCAACAATCCCGCCGAAACATCGACTACTCGATTGGTGACCGCAAACGATGCGATTATATTTTTTTATCATTCATTAAAAAAATTGAATTATTTTTCGATAATCGGATGATGACGATTATTTTCATAATCGAATTATGGATGATTTTTAATTTGAATTATTCCATCACTATTACTGAACAGAATTGAACGAATGTTGGATTCGTTGTACAGTGTTGTTTTTATATGTAAGATGTAAACGTGTGTGGTGTGACCTTATCTGTAAATTTGTCTGATGATGCTCGTATGAGCGAAACACGTGTAACAATTTAATTTTGTCATATTAAATGTTGAGACCAAGACTTAGAGTCTTATTGCTTTGGCCTTTGTATTACAAACCAGGTTTCTTTGGGTTCAATGGGCGCCTTTTTTAAATTTGTATTCATTTGACGCAGAATTTAAAAAATCTTTTAATCGGGGGTTTCTTTTATTTACGTAATAGTGAAATATTCTCTAGAACGCAACGTTTTGGAAATATAGGTGAAAAGTGAAAATATGAAAAAGTCCAATAATGTTGCTATCTTTTGGGCTTTCTAACTCAAGCGACGGTCGATCAACCGTTATAAAAAATAAATGAACAAATCAAAACAATAATTGTCATTTCAACATTTCCATTCCTCTATTTTATTGGTGTAATTCTGATGAGACTGTCATTAGATAAGCTCAAATCTGAAATTAATCATTACCATAGATAAAAGACTTATAATATATCATTACAAAGTATTGACTGTCATTTTCTGTAGAAACCTTATAGCAGTTGTTAGCTGTCATTTTAAATTAAAAAACGATCGATTTTTTTGTAAGCTATCAATGTTTTAATTTTAATTTTGATATTGCATTATTCTATTTTATATGGCGTATTCCCTTAATTTTGAAAAATCTTTGATTTCATTCTTTATATTCATTGATTCTAGCATTTATATACCATGATGATTTTGAAAATATTTCATAATTTTATAAATAAATCATTCTAGAATTTACATAATTTTAGAATTGGAAATTATTCTACACTACCACAAGCACTCTCTACACCACAAGAAAATAATCCTTAGAGGGCAAATTAAAAATAAATTCAATAATATTCAGGATATGTTTTGTTTTATTTAAACCAATATTTCCCCATCCCCCTTCAAGCATAATATAACTTATTTACCGGCAATATTAAAAAAAAAATAATTTAAATCAATGTGAACGTTTAATAGGGAACATCACTGAAGTCTTCGTAATGAGGAACAATAGTAAGTTAAGTTATGGATTAAACAGATCATCAGGTATATTTATATCTACACATGATGATAAAAAGGTGGTAGTAAATTACATTAAAAAGTACTATACATTACAAAAATCTTCTCTTCTTCCTGTGCCTTGTGCTTAGCTGCACGTTGGCGATTGTCTGTACTCTTCATACAATGTGTAGAGTGCCGTTTTCGGCTCTTCGAAATATGGTGGCTGCCTCGCTGATGTTACACCAATCCCGTATGTTTCTTAGCCAGGAATGTTGTTTTCTTCCTGGGCCTCGCCGCGCCGTCCCTCTATTAACATTGAAAATGTTTCTGTTATCCTATATAAGGGAGCCCAAATCGAATTAAAATGCTACATCTGCCACACCATGACGTCATATATACAAGGGTATAGGAAATCTCGGCGCAGCGGCGGTAGTCGGCCAGCGCGCGCAAAAACCATTACATCGCTAATTGTTTATTGATATATCTTTATTAGTTTAAAAGCAAAAAATATGGGGTTTGCTTTGATACCTTGTCAAGACATAAGCGAAACTTTTAAATTGTTTCTTTTTTTCATTTAGGCCTTCGCTTTTCGTTAAATGAAAGTTATATTAAAAAAAATCTATTTTTAAACCAAATTTTCGCATGATTGAAATGATTATTCATGTTTAAAGTTTTTTTTGGTCATAAGCGCTAATGGAAATGTTTTTTAGAAATTACCTCTACGAAGATTTTTATTGTGTACTGGATCAAAAAATAAGTATTTGTTTTCTCTATACGGTGGTATTAATATATCGATTTTTGATGATAGTGCCTTTTTACCCTGTTTAATTTTGTACTACTTTCGGAATAAGGGTCCCCATATCATGTACTGTGATGTACTGTACTTCCATCCCTGAAAAATTCAGCTTGTGACACCGAAGTGAGAGGTAACGTCAAAATAAGCTTTAATCTACCTACATCATCATAGGTAGGTGTAGGTACTCTAGGTAAATTCTACCTAGACAGTAGCTGAACTAGCTGACAGTAGTAATTAATTTGTTATCCGATAAGTAGTTGTCATTATATAAGTTTAATCGTCTTATACCTCCTATAACGGTAGGTTTTGGATTTTTCCTGATTGGTTTGTTAAACAAAAATATACTGGGCATATAAATGTCTGTTACAGGTTAATTCGTTAAAGAAATATGTTACACACATATTATTTTAATAATAATAGTATAATAGTAATGGCTATATTATGTTATAACACATTATTGAATTAACAATTGAAAACAGTATTGAATGTACTTATTTTAACCAATGCATTGTTTTGTTTTTTTAATCTCACAAATAAGAAATATTTTATAGTTTTTATTATAAAAAACAGTGATTATACAATTTATTTACACCCCTTACACTGTTTTCTGTAAGGGGTGTAACCAGGAGTATATTTCGTAACCTTTTACGATATAAGAGGGCACAAAGTGTTTTATTACTTAATGCTTAAAATTTAATAATATATTTGTACATAAAATAAAATAGACTAGAAAGTCAATTAATTAATATTGACGTAATTACTAAATAAGTACAAGATTTTTTTTCTAATTATTTTAGTGTATTTTTAGTCACCGAATTATAAAGGAGAGATATCCAACCATTGCATTATTTTACTCACAAATAAATGTTTTATGGTTTTTATTATAAAACAACGATTAATTTATTATACACCCCTTAACCCAAACACTCCAAGGAGGATATTTCGTGACCCCGTATTTAAAGTGGACAAGGTTTATTAGTCAATGTTTTAATTACCCAGCGTCTTTAATAAAAATCTAATGTAATTTTTCATAGAAATGATCTGACATGAAAAGCAAATTTTATCAAAAAACTTTTTGATTATCTACAAGGAGTAAACCGCTGACAAATGTCTGTATACTAATGCCAAAGTAATGCCAAAAATACAATTAAATACCAAAATTTCTCATATAATGCCCCACTAATGCCAAGCTGATTCCAATATAATACCACTAATACCACGAATAATATGTAACACATTTGTTTCACGAATTAACCTGTAACAATACTGGTAGGTACGTGCACAGATTTTTTCCTAGGTAACTTAAAAGTCGTTAAAAAGTCTAATTATATTTAAAGAAGATATAATTCCAACAAATTACATTATAAGGCCAATAATGCACAAGTAATACCATTAAAATTTTAGCGTTTTTAACTTGTGTAACATATTTCTTTAACGAATTAACCTGTAACAATAGTGGTAGGTACGCGCACAGATTTTTTCGCTAGGTAACTTATTAAGTCGTTAAACAGGCCTATAAAAGCTATAACAACATAGGTAACTAATATTTATAATTTAATTCGAGTTTTAATCTCAAATAATAAATGTTTTTACTGGTGTATTTCTGAAGTGTTCATTATTAAAAGTAGATATTCTTCAAGTTATGCGAAGTAATAAGTAATGTTTCCGGTGAGACCGCGTATATGTCACCGGATTCTGGTTAGTATAAAGACTTTTTCTATAGAAAGAGTTTTTTCTATATTTTCCTTTCAAAATAAGACTAATTTCTTCTTATTCTTTTAAATATTACAGTGTTTCTTTTTCCTAAAATGTTATACTTAATTTTCGCTTAAAATTAAAAAATCACAAATGGAGGAAAATATACGTTATTGAATAAAGTTTATACAAATCACTTTACCATAACAAAAAAGTAAAAACATGTCATGGCGGAAGATATTCAGGTGGCATTTCACACATTTATCTATTAAAATCGAGATTAAAATAATAAACTTGCGTAACATGTTATACACGAGATAGAAAGTTTCAGAATCGATTAATACGCAATACGCTACGCAGTCAACTTATTCCTATGCGCGGATGAGCGTCTTCAAGACTCTTCCTTCGGCCAGGGTCACGACGCCGCCGAAGAGGAATCGGCCTACGTTTGGCTAAACAGGCTGGACACGGTGGAGTACGATATTGGCGAGTCTGAATATTTATAAAAATTTGCAAAGTAAAATATGTTGGAAAAATAATTAGTCCATACATATATAAAAGCTCAAAGGGTTTTTTTGTTGCATCCATCCCGCCGAAAGCGCTTTACCAATCTTGATGATTCTTTTTTTAAATGAAAGGTATATATGTGTAGATTTGTTATGAAGTATTTTTATAGTGCTTAATGGCTATTTCTTTGTGTAAAACGACTAAATACTAAAACATACCTGAAAACACCTACACACAATACCTCCAGAAATAAATTAGTTGTCATTGTCAGTGGTGTGTCAGTTAGATTATATATTACGTTTTTAGATATTTTAGAGTGAGTTGATGCCGCCAGCTTTAGATACATAAATATTAGCACAAAGGTTCGTTTAAACGACATTAGTGAATTAGCTACACAAAGCGATTTTAGGAAATTCATCCTCTTAGAGAGTAAAATTATCTCGGAACAGTTTGTTGTATGAAAATTCCTTACTATTTCGTCTAGAAGAATGAAATCCTACAAAAAGAATTAGAAGAAATTTTTGAAATTCATCAACCAAATGGGTAAAGTTAGTAAAAATTTATATAAAACTTGGTGACCTCTGGATTATACACATAAAAATTGGCACAAAGGTAAAGCGAATTTATGAAATTTATACCCTTAGGGAGTAAAATAGGGAATGAAAGTTTGCTGTACGAAAATGCAATACTATAACATTATAAACCAGACAGTATAAAATTTTATACAAGGGTTTATTTAGTGACATCATAACGAAATATATCTTCCTCAATTATCCTTCAAAGAATAAAAAATAACCTATAAAGAGAGTATTAGTGCCCTTAATAAATAAAAAAAAATATGAAAAATAAAAAACATCTAGCTCTCTATAAAGAAGTAAAAAATCATTTAAATCAATGCATGAACGATTCGAGGTGTAACGCGAACGTAGTCGCGAGAAAAAGCTAGTAATTTATTAAATTATTTTATTTAACTCATTAATTTTCATTGAAAAGGAATTTTTGTAATTCGCCACTATATTAGTTAAAAACTAAGAAACTCATATCAAATTTAAGTTTTGCGATTTTGACTTATACTTTTTACAAAATCTGAACACGTTTTAAAAGAAAAAAAGTTTTTGATAATATTTGTGTAGATTGACTACAAGTTGTATAACATAAATTTCTACGACCGGTCTACCTAGTGGTCTGCAGCATCGCGTTGTGGTGCAAACGTTGGCCTGTTAATCTGTGACGTGACGCACAACAGCCAAGAAAAACAGAAGCGTGGCTAAGAATTTAATAATTTAAAAAAAAAGTCTTTTAGATACAGTAGTAGGTATTAAAAAGTTTTGTGTTTAAATGGGGTTTGCCTTTAACATTAAAACATTATATCGTAAAGTGTAACTTTCCGTAAGAATTCTTTTTTTTTCATTGATCGGTAGATCTGTCATCATGTTAACCTTATGTTTTGTATGTTATTTTGTTTTTTTCGAGGTTTTTTGCTTGCTTGTTTTACGGATAGGTGCGATCGCATAATTATTATTGATAATGTTTTATTTAATGTTAACACTACTACTCTTTCCAGTGAATCTTTTAAATCTGTTGTTTTTTTGTTAAGTTTCGTTATTTAAACATATGTATTAATACACTCATTAACACTCAATCATTATTTTTACGTTTTTATTCATCATCATTTTCAATGCCCCGGTTGCATTTTTTGTAAAGGACTGTGAATTTTTTCCTTGCAGAATCAGCTTTGAACAACATTGTCTCTCTCTAAGGATATGGTCGAGGTATGAGACTTCTTATTTCTTTAACTATATTGAGTATTTCTCGTTCATAGCCTGCAAAACTTAAAACTTTTTCGTTGGTGGTATATGCGGTCCATGGCACACGTAAGAGTCTCCGGAGAGTCCACATTTCCAAAGCCCCGATGCGGTTCAGGGTTCTAGCCTTGAAAGACCTTGTTTCTGCGCCGTATAGTAAGATGGGCCATATGTAGCATTTTACTACCCGTAGTCTAAGTGCTAGCGGGAGGCTGCGTGCTAATAGGAAGTTTTTAAGTTTTAAAAATGTTGTTTTTGCATAATTCGTTCTAAGTTTAAGTTCTTCATCGCAGTCCCATCGGTCATTGATCATGGTGCCTGGATATTTAATTCGTGATACTCGCTCTATAATATTTCCTTCCACCATCAATGCGGTGTTGATTATAGGCTGGCGTCCTATTACCATAAGTTTGGTCTTGGAAGCGTTGATTTTAAGGCCGAAACGATTTCCCATGCCCTCTGTCTTATTTATTATTTGCTGGAGATCCTCTAAAGTTGGTGCTATATAGGATTGCCGTATCATCTCCATATCTTATATTGTTAATTGGAATTCCGTTAATCTTAATTCCTCCACTTTCTCCTTCCAGGGCCATTTGAAATATCTTTTTGACGTGTATATTAAAAAGTATTGGTGACATATACAGCCCTGGCGGACTCCTTGACAGACATTGAAGGTGTCTGTGGATACATTTTTGTTAACTCTTATCTCTGCGGTTTGGTTCCAATATAGTTCCTGTATGATTCTAATGTCTTTGGCGTCTATTCCTATCTCGAGCAGTCTGTTTAGGAGAATATCGTGTTTAACGTTGTCGAAAGCCTTCAGATAATCTATGAAGCACACAAAGACATTTTGGCGTTGATCATAACATTTCTGGATTAGTAGCTTGATTGAAAACAAAGCCTCTCTGGTACCCAGCCCCTTAATGAAGCCGAACTGTGTCTCTCCGCTTTTTTCTTCACATTTCGAGTATATACGAGCATGCATGACTCGAAGAAAAAGTTTCAGAGCATGACTCATTGACTTTATAAGTCTGTAGTCACTACAGTCTTTTTGAGATGCTCTTTTGGGAATTGTTATAAAAGCTGATTTTAACCAGACCAGGGTAGGACCAGGGAATAGATATGAGATGCTTGAGTCAAATATTTTACAGGTAACTTCTGTAATGTTGTCATGACTGGCTTTTTCTGATTTTTCAGTTTTCATTAATAGATTCAAGAATTTGGCCCAATAGTCTTCTGGCCACAAATTGAGAGGTTGTCTGTCTTCTCTTTGGTCTTCAAATAATAACTGTGCATAGCTTTTCCATGTGCTGCATAGATCTACCGGGTCTAAAATCAATTTCCCATTGTGTTTTAGGGCAGGTATTGGTGCTTTTTTTGTGATTCCAGTAATTTGTTTGAGTTTTCTATGAAAATTTACAGAGTCGTGCAGAGCATGCATGCGTTCCGCCTCTTGTCATTCTGCAGTTACCCAGTTCTCTTTAGCTTGTTGGCATTGTTGTTTAATAGTTTTATTTATTTCGGTGTATCTTTGTTGTTGTTGTTCGACTTTTGCAATTCTTCTGTCCTCCATGAGGGAGAGTATCTTATCGGTCATCCATGGTTTGTTTTTCTTTGTTGTTGTTTGTGTAGTTTGTTGTTGTTGTTGTTATTAGAAAAATAACATTTGTGAACTAGACCATCGATATGTAAAACTATACAGACTGAATCTTAAATAAGTGCAAATATTTTCAGGGCTGGTAGATCTCGATAAAAGAAACTTATTTTCTCTTTACCATTTTTCAAATAAGTTCAAAATATCCGAGTTATTTTACTTTTAAAATTTCAAGAAAATGATTTTTGGCTTAAATTTTGAGAACCACTGGATCTTTTCAGGGTTTTCTTTCTCGTAAATTTAATCTACTCCCTATGTTGCCATATTATCAAGAAACTATGCTTTTTAAGTAAAAACTAAAAAAATTTCCAATAAAAAAAAATCCAAATTTTTCAAAAAAAAATTTCGCTAAAAAAACTCTGGGGTCGAAATAGACTATCCCTAAAAATATTTGCACTTATTTAAAACTCACCTTGTATAATGATCACCATCGACCGTCATTACTAAAATAACTTGACAGTGTTTTTACTTTTAATCATATGACGTCCTCTACGTAAGCTAGCAACTGTTATATATCTTAGAGGTATGTAGTTCGTGAACGAACTAGTTCCAATGAACTATTCCGACCCCGGAATGAAAGGAACTAGTTCCTGGTTTCTCAAAGAACTAGTTCCTTAGGACCTGTTCCGGGATCGAAACTGTGACCGATATAGAATAATATGCGAGGGATCGGCTAGCGCGCGTAGCCCGATCGTAGGCTGGAGAGGGGAGTGCCAGCCGTACGTTACCGGACCCGGACCTAGAGGAACTAAACCAGAGTATAAGGAAACTAGTAGTTTTACTCCTTGTCAAATCCTTTGTTCTTTTTCTGCCACTTTATATGACCTTGTTCTCGCCTCCGTAGCCGACGACGTAGCTGTATAGTCGTGGTCTATTAACTAGGCAAAGTATAGACGTGGCACTTGCCATAGTTTCACAGATATGTATTTAGGAAAATATGAGTTCACAATAAAATAAAATAAAGAAAATGATCATCGAGTAAAAACATGCTTGAAAACAGAACATTTTCACATTTCGTGTAGGTAACGATTCTTCTGTATCTAAAAATCTTCTGATGGGAAGAAATGCGGAAAAAATATATAATGACATATTTTTATATTATTATCTATTTCAGAGATTTTCTACGACTTTTTTTTATTTAAAGCAAGTTTAATTTTCTGTAGATAACTGGATTCGGCATAAAATTATGCTATAGTACACTGTCTTTATTTAAAGCACACTGCGGTGTTGCCATTCTATTTCGTATTTACTAAAACTTTGGTTAAAAACATTATATACGAAAAGTGGTAAAAAACTAGAGTGAATATAACTTTATTAATACTTTGCTATGTTTTCTTAAACATGAAGGATATCGGAATAAATTCGTGTAGAAAAATTTACTTTATCGTATAGAGGATATTTTTTATGGCGTCACCGAAATCGTAATATTTAAAAAAATGTTGTATCTCATTTTTTTTAAATGCAACACCTTGTATATTATTTTTCTTTCAGATGTAGAATTAAAAGGTGATTATTTTTTGACAAGACAAGATAGACAAAGATCATATTACGTGGCTTTGAAAAAAAAATACTGTTGAAAGAGCCATATGTAATAGAATACTGCGAATATCTGCGACAGCGGTAAAAATTTAGAAACGCTTTAAATTAATAAAAAAATATTCACTTTTTAATTCTGCATCTGACAAAAAAATAATATACAGAATGTTGCATTTAAAAAAATTGAGATATACCATTTTAAATATTGCGATTTTGGTGACGCCATAAAAAAATACCCAATATAGAATAATGTATATAGAATGATGTAAAATAATAAAAAAAAGTCAAACTAACTTTACCATAACTTTTTTTGTGACACCCTGTATATAACAAAATAATATGAATAAAACTTTTTTCACACCTTCGACAACGACGACGATATTGAACTTCCTCGCACTAATGGGCCACCCTGTATATTTACGGTGGTTTAAGCTAGGTGTGGCACTTTTCTTCCCTCAAATATAAACTCAATATTTTGTCTATAATATTTTGAATATTGTTATATTACGACCACTTATAATAAAAAATAAATAAAAAAACATAAAAAAATACAGTCCACTAAATTTATAAGAGCTTATGCTATTATAAAATTCTTTCAATTAAAAAATATGAATAATTTGCGGAGACTTTAGATGTACAAAATATTTACTCTAAAATTGTTTCAAAAACCAATTTATATAAATTATCTCGTAAATTATTATTCGAATGAAAATTTTATGGAAAATCCCTGACCAAAAAATGTTTTCATGCGCATATTTGAGACAACCTGTATATCTAAAAAACTATTTTTAAAATCTGCTCACATGCTAAAAAAATAATAACATTTAATTAATTACATGATATCTCAGCTTCTAAAATAAACAAATATAATTAAATGTTAATTGATAATTACTATCAGCTTGCCGATTTACATCCGATGGAAATCTAAAAAGACTCAAAGAACAATTTTTTTGAATTATTTCCACAATTAATAGCAGCGCACAGTAAGGCACTCATTTTTTGTCAATCCGTCCCTGTGCTCGGACGCAACGCTCGAACCTCACAGCTCGACGGACCGAATTCAACTGAAACGCTTGCAACCTGTCGATAATCGACAGCTTGCAAAAACTGGCAGAAAATATTTGCCAGAGTGCAACTACTCTTTTCCTTAAACTATGACTAAACTAAATAAAAGACCAGTTTACGTACGAACAGATCGGGCCAGCGCGATCGATGCTAGGCAGATGTGGGGAGTGCCAGCCGTATGCCGTATGTTATCGGATCCGGACCTAAAGGAACTAGAGGAACTAAATAAAAGACTAGTTTACGTATGGATCAGCCAGCGCGATTGATGCTAGGCAGGCGTGGGGAGTGCCAGCCGTATGTTATCGGATCCGGACATAGAGGAACTATTAAAAGACTATATAGTTCACGGAAATCTATTCAGTCGCCAGATCCGAGATATAAAACAAGGCGTCGACGATGGATTCGGCCTTGTCTATTGCCACAGCCGGCGCGGCGTAATTACCACAGAAAATTGTCGTGGATACTGTTTTTGGATTTTTACTTTGTTTTTAAATATTTTATGGATATTAATTATATATTTTTGATCCCTAAAATTAAGAAATATCTTATAAAACCAAGTAGATATTCTGAATTTTTAGACAATAAAAGCTTGAAGTGAGGAAAAATACATTTTTTCCTAAATTTTTCGTATTATTTCCTCCAATTGATGTGTGATATAGTTTTTAAACTCTGATTTGAGTTTCTTTAATTTTTAATCTGCTATAAAACTTACCTATATGTTTTTAACACGTCTTCTTATATTTCGTACATTATAAAAATTATAATGATTTGTATAATTTTGAATAGTAAACTGGGGTGAATAGTTCTGACTGAAAACGAAATCCATTAGCAAGCAACGGGGATGTCAATGTTAGTCGGGAACTATTGTGAACTAAGGACCTAGTTCAAGGAACTATTCCTCTGGAGGAACTAGAACTAAGGAACTAGTTCCTCCCAAGGAACTAGAATTCCCACTTCTAATATATCCTACTAAATGTATGGACTCCCCCAATGTTCAACATGATTTTTCCACAAAACAGGAGTTTGTATTGAAAACTATCTATTGAAGGGTCCAGAGGAAAAACATGATAAGCACCATTATACTAATTTTAAAGGAGATCACTGTACGGCTGGTGGTTATCAGTTCTTTTCCGTGTATTCTAGATTTTTACTAGGCATATATACCGGGTGAGTCTCAAAAGTGGCTCACCTCTATAACTTTTTTATTTTTTTTTAGTTAAAAAGCGAGATTTGGTATGTTAGTATAGTTAATAAGTTAATAAGTATAGTTAATAAGTTAATAATTAATAAACACATTATTAATTATTAACAGGGTTATAATTATGATTTTAACTATAATTATTAACAGGAACTATAATTATTAACAGGGTTATTTAATTATAATTATTAACAGGGTTATAATTATGATTGAAGAGAAAAAATTCAGATTTTACGTTTTACTAAAATATTATCTAAATAAGCGCCTTTCTACAACAACGCCACTGACTCCACTGATAATGGGTAAATTGAGAGTTGCCTACCGGTCGAAAGACGTTTCAAAACTTAAATGGATTATTTAAGTCAAATTTCTTGCAAATTTGGCACTAGCGAACCATATTTTATAGTTCTTGAACAGAAAAAGTCAATAAAATAAACACTTAAGCACTACAAGCTAAGAAAATGCGTTAATACAGCCGGGGAGATAGCGGCAACAAAGCTTTACCGCACACGTGCGACGCGTACTACAAGGTAATAAATGAATGAATAGGCTCCCTCGCCTCTAATTGGTGTTGTCATATTGTAAAGAATTTATCCTTTTTAAACAGTATCCGACTTATAATTTAGTAGTATAAGGACTATTTAATACATTTATGGAACATTAAAACCTACTTTATTAAACTGTAGTATTAATATCTCAATATATGTGTATAACAAGAAAAAAAATACTGGTAATATTAAAGACGTGACAACATAGGCTGGATGAGGAAGGCTCGGTCGACTGTACCCAGAAGTAAACATGTGTACAAAAAAGATTGTTTGACCGCGTTGAGATGTAAATAGTATAGTCTATATTTTATTTTAAGTCTATGGATATGAGCATAGCTGAACACGCTAAAATAGTTATCTATGTATTTTCAATAAAAGGCCGCTAAACTATACTAACTAACTAGCCGCTGATTGACGTATTCAGTTGTTTTCGGTTTCACCGGAAATGACTACAAGTTTTGATTTTTAAATGACACCCCCGGTATTTTTTTACTTTATTCGATAGAAAATGTCACTCTGAATAGAATGACATATCATATGTCAACTTTTGACATTTTCGCATATGGTTTATTTGAAATTATAACTTGCCGTTCGTAACGAAAATTTGACTCGAAATACCAAGTGTGTGGTATCAAATTATTCGTAAAAAACTGCTTTTTCCAAATATGCTAATGAGCCAATCTCGTTCCATTTGAAAAAATTGAGATATGATTAAAAGTACGATTTGAGCATTTTCTAGCTGGCCAGGACAAGACACTAAAAATATTAGACGATCAAATCTATTTTTCCAAGATTCCTTGATGAAGAATTAGTGTCTTTAACATAGTCGTGGTACTATAGATTGAATTTTAAAATACAATTTTTAGTTAAGCGAGAATGTCAAAAGTTGACATATGATATGTCATTCTATTCAGAGTGTCATTTTCTATCTAATAAAGTAAAAAATACAAAAATCAAAAGTTGAAGTCATTTCCAGTGAAACAGGAAGTGACCAAAAACAATTGAATACACCAATCAATCCTAATTTATGTCATATACTAACATACCAAATCTCGTTTTTTTATCTGAAAACATAACAAAAGTTATAGGGGTGAGCCATTTTTGAGACGCCCCCGGTATATCATAAAATTTAACAACTTATTGCCCTGCAGAGTTTGTTCAGGGTGGTCCGAAGTGTATTCCGGAAACTTCGGCTAAAAACAGATAAAATAAGTAAAAAGTTCGTATAAATGTATGTCCTAAAATGCCTAGTTTCGGAGATACAGGGTGTATAAGTTTCATCTTTATTTCGATTTTATACGAATAATTTCTTACTTAGGAAATTATAATGCTTTTGTAAAGAAATTATAAAGCTCAATAGTTGGATGAAAATTAGCGTTTGGGAGTTTTTTGACAAGAGAAATTTGATTGTGATCCTACTTGAAGGGGGCGATAAGGAACTTGGAGGGATAAGGACTTGAAGGAAGCTAATATTTTTTAACTAGTTTGAGGAGTAATAACTTTTCCCGAATTCCAAGAATAAGTTGCCAAATTTATCATTTCAGTCAAATAACTATCTACTCAACATGTTTATTTTTTGTCAATAATGATATACCGGGTGCGTCTCAAAAGTGGCTCACCCCTATAACTTTTTTTATTTTTTCAGACAAAAAAACGAGATTTGGCACGTATAATGACATAAATTGGGATTGATTGACATATTCAATTGATTTCTGTCACTTCTGGTTTCACCGGAAATGACTACAACTTATGATTTTTAAATGGCAACCTCGGTATTTTTTTACTTTATTCGATTGAAAATGACAGTTTGAATCGAATGACATATAATATGTCAACTTTTGACATAATCGATCAAAAACATATTTTATTTTAAATTTCAATCTAGAGTGCCATGACTGTGTTAGAAACATTAAGTTTTAATCAAGGAGCCTTGGAAAAATAGATTTGATCGTCTAATGTTTTTAGTGTCTTGTCCTGGCCGGTTAAAAGATGCCCAAATCGTATTTTTAATCATATCTCAATTTTTTCAAATGGAACGAGGGTGGCTCATTAGCATATTTTGAAAAAACATTTTTTTACGAATAATTTGATACCACACACTTGTACAATTGTAACACTTGGTATTTCGAGTCAAATTGTCGTTATGAACCGCATGTTACAATTTCAAATAAACCATATGCGAAAATGTCAAAAGTTGACATACAATATGTCATTCGATTCACAGTGTCATTTTCTATCAAATAAAGTAAAAAAATACCGAGGGTGTCATATAAAAATCAAAAGTTGTAGTCATTTCCGGTGAAACCGGAAGTGACAGAAATCAATTGAATACGTCAATCAATTCCAATTTATGTCATATTCTAACATACCAAATCTCGTTGTTTTATCTGAAAAAATAAAAAGTTATAGGGTTGAGCCACTTTTGAGACGCACCCGGTATACTGACTATTTCCATTCTAAATATCTTGAGAACGGGTGCTCGTAGCGATTTTTACCAAGAGATATTTTTTACGTTAAAAATCACGGAAATGTATATTTTTTCATTCAGTAGTATTATACGGGTACGGACTAAAAAGTTAACTTTTTGAAACAGGTTAAAACACATGTAGGCGGCGCCCGCTAAAAATAGGAGTTATATTGACATCAAAATCAAATTTCTCATGTCAAACCATTTGCAGACACCAACGTTCATCCAAATACTAACGGTACTTCAGAGATTATTTGGAAAAAATCGAAATAAAAATGAGACTTCTACAACTTGTATGTCCGAAAGTATACGAACTAGGGTTGGAGGTAGTTTTTACCCTTTCCGTACTTTTTCTTCATTTTTGTAAAAGTCAAATGTTAAAGCACTTAACAAAACATAGACACCTAAAATCTCATTCAAAGCGGAATAATGGTTCTTAAAATATCTGTAAAAATGTGTTTATTTTTTTAAAGTTTGATGCCCTCTAACGGACAAACGAAGCACTTTTTTCAAGAGGTAAATTGTCTCCAATGAACATATTGTGACTCCAAAAATACGTAGTTTTTCACGGAATATTGGGATACCCTTTATAGCTAGATACTTTAGCTGGAATTATATTGAAAAAAATCTAAACTTAAATTGGGTGTTAAGAAAGAAAAAAATCACAGTCCTTTACAAAGATGCAACCGGGGGGGCATTGAAAATGATGAATAAAAACGTAAAAATATGATTAGTGTTAATATGAGTGTATTACATACATATGTTTAAATAACGAACTTAACAAAAAACAACAGATTTCACTGAAAAAGTAGTAATGTTAACATTAAATAAAACATTATCAATAATAATTATGCGATCGCACCTATCCGTAAAACAAACAAGCAAAAAAACAAAATAACATACAAAACATCAGGTTAACATGATGACAGATCATGATCGATGACAGATAAAGAATTCCTACGGAAAGTTACACTTTACGATATAATTTTCTAACTGTTAAAGGCAAACCCCATTTCAACACAAAACTTTTTAATACCTACTACTGTATCTAAAAGACAATTTTTTTAAATTACTAAATTCTTAGCCACGCGTCTGTTTTTCTTGGCTGTTGGGCGCCATGTCACAGATTAACAGGCCCACCACAAGGCGATGCTGCAGACCACTAGGTAGACCGGTCGTAGAAATTTATGTTATACAACTTGTAGTCAATCTACACAAATATTATCAAAAGCTTTTTTTCTTTTAAAATGTGATCATCAGATTTTGTAAAAAGTATAAGTCAAAATCGCAAAACTTAAATTTGATATGAGTTTCTTAGTTTTTAACTAATATAGTGGCGAATTACAAAAATTTCTTTTCAATGAAAATTAATCAGTTAAATAAAATAATTTAATAAATTACTAGCTTTTTCCCGCGACTACGTTCGCGTTACACCTCGAATCGTTCATGCATTGATTTAAATGATTTTTTACTTTTTTATAGAGAGCTAGTGAGCATAGATGTTTTTTATTTTTCATCTTTTTTTTTATTTATTAAGAGCTCTAATACTCTCTTTATAGGTTATTTTTTATTCTTTGAAGGATAATTGAGAAACATATATTTCGTTATGATGTCACTAAATAAACCCTTGTATAAAATTTTATACTCTCTGGTTTATAATGTTATAGTATTGCATTTTCATACAGCAAACTTTCATTCCCACTACTCCCTATGTGTATAAATTTCATAAATTCGCCTTATCTTTGTGCCAATTTCTATGTGTATAATCCAGAGGTCACCAAGTTTTATATAAATTTTTACTAACTTTACCCATTTGGTTGATGAATTTCAAAAATTTCTTCTAATTCTTTTTGTAGGATTTCATTCTTCTAGACCAAATAGTAAGGAATTTTCATACAACAAACTGTTCCGACATAATTTTACTCTCTAAGAGGATGGATTTCCTAAAATCGCCTTGTGTAGCTAATTCACTAATGTCGTTTAAACGAACCTTTGTGCTAATATTTATGTATCTAAAGCTGGCGGTATGAACTCACTCCTAAAATATCTAAAAACTTGTATAATCTAACTGACACACCACTGACAATGACAAATAAGTTATTTCTGGAGGTATTGTGTGTAGGTGTTTTTCAGGTTTGTTTTAGTATTTAGTCGTTTTACACAAAGAAATAGCCGTTAAGCACTATAAAAATACTTCAAAACAAATCTACACATATATACCTTTCATTTAAAAAAAGAATCATCAAGATTGGTGAAGCGGTTTCGGCAGGATGGATGCAACAAAAAAACCCTTTCAGCTTTTATATATGTATGGATTAATTATTTTTCCAACATATTTTACTTTGCAAATTTTTATAAATATTCAGACTCGCCAATATCGTAGTCCACCGTGTCCAGCCTGTTTAGCCAAACGTAGGCCGATTCCTCTTCGGCGGCGTCGTGACCCTGGCCGATGGAAGAGTCTTGAAGACGCTCATCCGCGCATAGGAACAAGTTGACTGCGTAGCGTATTGCGTATTAATCCATTCTGAAACTTTCTATCTCATGTATAACATGTTAAGCAAGTTTATTATTTTAATCTCGATTTTAATAGATAAATATGTGAAATGCCACCTGAATATCTTTCGCCATGACATGTTTTTACTTTTTTGTTATGGTAAAGTGATTTCCATTAACTTTATTCAATAACGTATATTTTCCTCCATTTGTGATTTTTTAATTTTAAGCGAAAATTAAGTATAACATTTTAGGAAAAAGAAACACTGTAATATTTAAGAGAATAAAACGAAATTAGTCTTATTTTGAAAGAAAAATATAGAAAAAACTCTTTCTATAGAAAAAAGTCTTTATACTAACCAGAATCCGGTGACATATACGCGGTCCCACCGGAAACATTACTTATTACTTCACATAACTTGAAGAATATCTACTTTTAATAATGAACACTTCAGAAATACACCAGTAAAAACATTTATTATTTGAGATTAAAACTCGAATGAAATTATAAATATTCGTTACCTATGTTGTTATAGCTTTTATAGGCCTGTTTAACGACTTAATAAGTTACCTAGCGAAAAAATCTGTGCGCGTACCTACCACTTTTGTTACAGGTTAATTTTTTAAAGAAATATGTTACACAAATTAAAAACGCTAAAATTTTAATGGTATTACTTTTGCATTATTGGCCTTATAATGCAATTAGTTGGAATTATATCTTCTTTAAATATAATTAGACTTTTTAACGACTGTTAAGTTACCTAGGAAAAAATCTGTGCACGTACCTACCACTATTGTTACAGGTTAATTCGTTAAACAAATGTGTTACATATTATTCGTGTTATTATTGGTATTATATTGGAATCAGCAAAATTTGCTTTTTATGTCAGATCATTTCTATGAAAAATTACATTAGATTTTTATTAAAGACGCTAGGTAATTAAAACATTGACTAATAAAGCTTGTCCACTTTAAATAAGGGGTCACGAAATATCCTCCTTGGAGTGTTTGGGTTAAGGGGTGTATAATAAATTAATCTTTGTTTTATAATAAAAACCATAAAACATTTATTTGTGAGTAAAAAATAATGCAATGGTTGGATATCTCTCCTTTATAATTAGGTGACTAAAAATACACTAAAATAATTAGAAAAAAAATCTTGTAATTATTTAGTAATTACGTCAATATTAATTAATTGACTTTCTAGTCTATTTTATTTTATGTACAAATATATTATTAAATTTTAATCTAAGCATTAAGTAATAAAACACTTTGTGCCCTCTTATATCGTAAGAGGTTACGAAATATACTCCTGGTTACACCCCTTACAGAAAACAGTGTAAGGGGTGCAAATAAATTGTATAATCACTGTTTTTTGTAATAAAAACTATAAAACATTTCTTATTTGTGAGACTAAAAAAACAAAACAATGCATTGGTTACAATAAGTACATTCAATACATGTATTGTGTTAGACATTTATATGCCCAGTATATTTTTGTTTAACTAACCAATCAGGAAAAAATCCAAAACCTACCGTTATAGGAGGTATAAGATGATTAAACTTATATAATGACAACTAGTTATCGAATAACAAATTAATTACTACTGTCAGCTACTGTCTAGGTAGAATATACCTAGAGTACCTACACCTACCTATGATGTAGGTAGATTAAAGCTTATTTTGACTTTACGTCTCACGTCGGTGTCACAAGCTGAATTTTTCAGGGATGGAAGTACAGTACATGATATGGGGACCCTTATTCCGAAAGTAGTACAAAATTAGACCGGGTAAAAGGGCACTATCATCAAAAATCGATATATTAATACCACCGTATAGAAAACAAATACTTATTTTTTGATCCAGTACACAATAAAGTCTTCGTAGGGAGTAATTTTTATAATTATTTAGAAAAAATATTTCCATTAGCGCTTGTGACCAAAAAACTTTAAAAACATGAATAACTCATTTCAATCATGCGAAAATTTGGTTTAAAATAGACTTTTTTAATATAACTTTCATTTAACGAAAAACGAAGGCCTAAATGAAAAAAGAAACAATTTAAAAGTTTCGCTTATGTCTTGACAAGGTATCAAAGCAAACCCCATATTTTTTGCTTTTAAACTAATAAAGATATATCAATAAACAATTAGCGATGTAATGGTTTTTGCGCGCGCTGGCCGACTGCCGCCGCTGCGCCGAGATTTCCTATACGCTTGTATATGTATATGACGTTATGGTGTGGCAAATGTAGCATTTTAATTCGATTTGGGCTCCCTTATATAGGATAACAGAAACATTTTCAATGTTAAAAAGTAATAGAAATAACATTATTCCCATAAATAAGCAAGTTTAATCACATTTTTATCAATTATATCAATCGTTTTATATCACAACAAAAATATTTTTTTTTTATTATAAACTGTTGGTTATTGAATGATGAATAGAGTACATTGAAAAGATATGCCCCTATAGAAAATTCTATATGCCCCCCATGTAAAAAATAGATACAGAATTGTGAGTAATCGTGCCTTCTATTCCCTTAATTGAGGATAGTTACATGTCCGGTTGATCTTATTGATTAGGAATTAGAATAAACATATATTGTGCTATTATGAATTTATTACAATTTGATATTCTAAACAGTGAAATACGAAATAAGAAATTAGGAATTAAAGTTCATTATAACTTAAAACGGATAAGAATATAAATAGTTCTAAAAAGAAAACGCCAGGACAATTGCCACACTCCTAAAATTTAAAAACATAATATCATTAAAAATTAAGACACCAATATATTATGCATTATTTTCATTTAGGAATATATATTTAATTAATACTTGGAGCAATACAATAGAAAAAAACTTAAACATTCTACAAAGACAACAAAATAGAATACTAAAAATAACAATTAATCTAGATAAACTAACACCAATAGAATAATTTTACCAAAAAACAAGAGAACTGAACGTAGGACAATTAATAAAAAATCATAATAATTACTTCTACACTAAACTAAAAATAAAATTAAAAACTAACAAACAAATAGAGACTTGCGATGCGAGAAGAAAATCAGACATCAGAATAGCCAAGAGAACTCAAAAGAAACTTTCAAAAAAACTAGCAAAAGAAACTACCACAAAATACAATGTTGCCCAAAGGAATAACACAATTATTTTATGAAAATTTTAAAAAGAAAATTAAAAACGTAATATTTAAGAAGATTATACAAATGTAGATCTAAAGACATCGACCTATTTAGGTATAAAAACAGAACATGAATTATAACTTTTTTATTTCTTCAGATACAAAAAAACAAGATTAGGTTATGGTTGAAATAAATTAGGTTTGATTAGTATATGACATAACTAAGATTGATTGACGTATTCAATTGTCTTCGGTCACTTCCTGTTTTATCGGAAATGGCTACAACTTTTGATTTTTAAATAAAACCCTTCGTATTTTTTTACTTCATTTGATATAAAATGACATTCTGAATAGAATGATATAGCATATGTCAACTTTTGACATTTTGAATTAAAAAAATAACATTTTAAATTTTAAGTGCCATGGCCATAAATGTAACAACAATTTGATTCAAAATAGCAAGTGTATGTTACTGAATTATTCGTAAAAAACGCTTTTTCGAAATATGCTAATGAACCACCCTCGTTCCATTTAAAAAAAATGAGATATTATTAAAAATACGATTTGGGCATCTTTAAACCGATCAGGACAAGACACGAAAAATATTAGACGATCAAATCTATTTTCCAATGCTCCTTGCTTAAAAATTAGTGTTTTTAAAGGCGCTCTATATTGAAATGTTGACATATGATATGTCATTCTATTCAGAGTGTCATTTTCTATCGAATAAAGTAAAAAATACAAAAATCAAAAGTTGTAGTTATTTCCGGTGAAACAGGAAGTGACCGAAAAGAATTGAATACGTTAATCAATCCTAATTTTTGTCATATACTAACATACCAAATCTCGTTTTTTAGCTGAAAAAATAAAAAGGCGATAGGGGTGAACCACTTTTGACCCGGTATAATAAATAAATCATTATCTTAAAAAATAATCTACGAAATTAAATATATAACTACACATAGTTTCCTCTTTTATGTAAAAAAATAATATAATATTGTGATTAATTGTGCCTTATATTTAAGGATAGTTACTTAAAATTAGTCTTTGTCTTGTGGAACCATACATAAGCATTAACCCGGTCTAAGGGAAACCAGAGTGTCCTTCTCTGAATCCACTTAGACAAATCTTGACAGGCGCGCCCAAGTCGCGGGGGTGGGCCCGATTTCACGAAATCGGTGGCTAAGTCCTGTCGGGGACCCAATGTTGCGGGGTATAACTCTTCCCCTTGACCAGGGTTACGGTCGAAGACCACAACGGCGAAGAAGGCGGAGAGGATGGACTTCAGTACGGCGGATTTGGCGGAAGTGGCTACCCAGCTTTAGGGATAATGTATAAGCAGCAGGGAAAATTGGTCTCTTGAGTCTTGAAGGACACCCAGTTTAAGGGAAGAACACCCTGACATAAAATTACCTGGTCCTCCTAGTAGGGGGTTAAGGCGTTGGGTCTGCAGCCCATCACTTATAAAAATTCAAAAAACGCAAAACTTCTCAACAAAGCCTCGGACCCGAACTGTCAGAAACGTAGACGAAAATTGGCAATGAAACGGACTTTACGAATAGGAACATGGAATATTCAAGGGATAGCAACAAAGAGAGAAGTATTTAAAGAAATGGAACGGTACGATATGGACATAATAGCTCTAACAGAGACTAAGAAAAAAGGGAAAGGTACAGAAGAGAAGGATGGATATGTGCATATATACAGTGGTGTACTAAAAGAGGAGCGAGCCCGCGGTGGAGTAGCACTAGCAATTAGGAAGAAATATAAGAAATTTATAAAATCTTGGGACCAAATCAACCACAGACTTTTGCAGGTGGATGTTGATGTGAGAGATCATTCTTTGGTAGTTATAGCAGCCTATGCCCCAACTGACGACGCCCCAGCCGCCAAGAAGGACACGTTCTTTTTTGATTTGACGACAGCCTTGGAAAAGATTGGAAGTCGAAAGGAGGTGATTCTAATTGGTGACTTAAATGGCAGAACAGGTTTTAAATTAAATGACCCAGTAGTAGGACGCTACGGAGAACACATTGTAAATAATAATGGTGAAAGACTTATTCACTTATGCGAACAACAGGCACTCAGGATTGCTAATGGATGGGTTCCACATAAAGATATCCACAAATATACATGGACGCAACCCACACGAAATCTAAAATCGTTAATTGATTATATAATTGTTAGGCTGAATACTCAACTGAAAATTTCGGATGTCAGAGTCATGCGTGGCCCAGAATGTGGTACTGATCATTTCTTGGTAGTAGCAAAATCTTATTTTCCCTACAAACAAAAAATGCAATCAAATGGATTGCCTGAGAAAAATGAAACTCCATTAAGTAACGTCAAGTATAATATCGAAAGTTTGAGGAATGACTCAACTAAATTCTTGTACCAGATGAGACTAGCCACGAAATTAAACAGAATAGGACAAGGAACTCCAAATGATATGTACGAAGGTCTGAAAACGTGCATACATGAAGCTACAAATGAGGCTCTTGGAGAGAAAATAGTCTCCACGAGATACAGAAAAGATACACCTTGGTGGAGTGAAGAACTAGGAAAGAGATTGTAGATGAAAAGAAGGCTGCTTATGGGAAATGGTTAAGTACACAGAGCACTCAAGACAGACTAATTTATAATGACAAGAAGAGAAGTGTACAGAAGGAAATAATAAAAGCAAAGAATGAGTACTGGGAAGAAAGATGCCAAGAAGTCAACTTAGAAGCTGGAAACACAAAAGTAAATAAAGCATGGAAAATTATCAACGGAATGCGAAGGCAACATAAAGATACTGCAGGGATGAATATTATTCCGATCGAGGATTGGAAGACTTATTATCAATATCTGTTGACGGAAAATAGAACCGAATTCATACAAGATCATGAAAGTCATCCTGTTAATCCAACCGAACCTGAGCATCCAACACTAATAAGCTCTGCAGATGTAAATAAAGCCCTCCAACAAATGAAAAATGGCAAAGCCCCAGGTTTGGGAAATGTTTCAGTAGAACTTTTAAAGGCCTCAGCAATTTTGGAAATTCTGGCAGATATTTTTAGTTTAAATGGAGAAGACCCGCCCAAAGAATGGAAAAAGCGATTATTACGTCCATATTTAAGAAAGGGAGCCGACGCGACTGTGAAAATTATAGAAGAATTAGTGTCATTTGTACTGTTGCTCGACTCTATGGCAAAGTACTAAAACATAAGATAGAAGCACAAATAAGGGAATCGGAAGAGCAAAATGGTTTTAGACCGGGACGCTCATGTACTGATGGCATTTTCACTCTTAAGCATCTAATCGAAAAAAGGCTAGAAAGGGGAAGGACGGTCCACTTGACATTTATTGATCTACAGAAGGCATACGATACAGTCCCACTGAGTAAGTTGTGGGTGTCAATGCAAAATTTTGGTATCAGTAGTTGGTATGTCCAAGCAACAAGAAAATTATACGAGGGTTACAGTAGCACAGTTAAACTTGGAAACAATATTTCCCAAGAATTTCTTGTGAATAAGGGCTTAAAACAAGGGTGTTCATTAGCACCAACTTTATTTAAAGTATATTTGGAGGAAGTACTGAAGTGTTGGAAGATAAAATGCCGTGGAATGGGAATCCCAGTAGGAAAAGACACTTTATATACCTTACTCTTTGCCGACGACCAGGTCTTGATAGCGGGAGACAGAGACGACTCCAGTTATATGTTTAGAAAACTGCATGAGGAATATTCGAAATGAAGCCTAACAATAAACACAAAGAAAACGGAGTACATGGTAGTGGGCGATGACGAACGTGAGGATTTGGATGTAGGAATCGGCACAATTAAAAATATCTGTACATTTAAATACTTGGGCGTCACTTTTACAACAAATGGAAAAAGCACTCAAGATATTGCAAATAAAGTTGGTCAAGGAAAAAGAGTTATCGGTCAACTTAACTCGTTGTTGTGGAGTGACAAAATTTCCCAAAAAACAAAAATTCTACTTTATAAAGCCATTGTCTACAATGCTCTCTAGAGCATTACCACTTATGGCGCTGAAACGTGGGAGCTAAACAAAGTAGAGAAAAATAAGTTGCTGTCTCTTGAAATGGATTTTTGGCGAAGAAGTTGTCGCATTTCAAGACTGGAACACATCTCAAATCAAAGAATACGAGAAATTATAGGAGAAAAAGAAACTATTCTCGACGCCATTGACGGCAAAATACTAAGTTGGTACGGACACCTCCAACGAATGGATGATAACCGATGGCCGAAAAGAATTCATTCATGGACCCCAAGCGAAAGACGGAAACGTGGAAGACCACCTCGAAGATGGAAGCAGGGCGTAGTTATGCTATGAGTTCTAGGGGCCTCCAGGAAGAAGACTGGACAGACAGAAATCTGCGGAAGTTGAGAAGCGGGAGACGACGAATGTCGTAAAAATCCGCAATAATCCGCAAATATATATATATATATATATATATATATATATATATATACAGACACGCACACCCACACACTCACACAACCACACCTACACTAGTGCACACTGATGTAAGTGCCTTTGCTCCTTTTTTTCCATCATTTTTTTTTCCCGTTTGCTCCTTTTTTTTCCATCATTTATTTTCGTTTCTTCATCAATTTTTTTTTTCAACTTCTGGGTTGCACACGGTGCCTCGTTGCATCGTTTGCTTCTTGGTTTTTTTGTGATTGGGATCGGTTTCTTCGCTTCCTGAATCCTTACCGTACTGATGAAGCCTGAAGGCAGTTACATCAGTGTGCACTAGTGTAGGTGTGGTTGTGTGAGTGTGTGGGTGTGCGTGTCTGCACTGGTGTACACTGGTGTATACGGTTACGAGTTGTTGAGGGCTGAGCCGTTTAATCTTTTTCTTTTTTTTTATACATTTCCCTCACTATTTCTTTATATATATATATATATATATATATATATATATATATATATATATATATATATATATATATATATATATATATATATATATATATATATATATATATATATATATATATATATATATATATATATATATATATATATATATATATATATATATATATATATATATATATATATATATATATATATATATATATATATATATATATATATATATATATATATATATATATATACTTAAAATTACTTTTTCTACGACTAGTTTAGAAAATGCAGTTTGACACACGGAAAACTCGATCTGAAATTGGTGTTTTGCAAACTGTTGTGTGCTAAGGATTTAGCGCACGACATGTGTCATTTTGCACACGACATTGTGCCAATTGTAACATTTTTAACATAGAATGTTTAGCTGAAACGCCAAACGCAACGCAGCCATCAGAAAAGTGTCATTATTACATCGCAAATTATTTCACAAAACTGGCAAAAACTGAGTGAGTCTGCTGCTAATTTGTAGTCGTAGAAAAAATAGCGTAAAAAACTCGTTCTAAAACTTCTTTGTACACTCGTCCGACTTGTGGCTCTTGCCTGCGGCTCGAGCCAACAAACTGTCGAACTCGTGTGCAAAACGTCGTTTTCGAAACTCGTTGTTTAATATACTATCATGTAAAATGTCAACAAAAATAACGTCAACCGGACATATTATTTCATCTTAGTTATTTAGAATTAAAATAAGTGTGTATCATATATTCTGCTATTATGAACTTATTAACTATTAAATTAAAAATATTACTAGAAGAAATTAGATCTGTATGTAGAATATTATTATAGATATTGTATCTCAAAGGGGACAAAAAAGAATAGTTGCAAAAACTTTAATTTTAAAGAAATTTGTAAATTATGGATTTTAACGATAACATGTCTGTCATATTCTATAAGAATATTTAAGGCCTGATGGATCATAAAATTCATAAAAGTTTTTGATTAAACGATAGTAGTCCGAATTGTAATAGGATAAAAACTTCCAATAAAAATAGTTAAAAAAAAGTTCTTATAAATGTATGTCCTAAAATGCTTTATTTCGGAGATACAGGGTGTAGAAATTTCATTTTTATTTCAATTTTTTTCAAATCATTTCTGAACCAATATAAATATTTGGATGAAAATTGGTGTCTGGGTGTTTTTTACATGGAAAATTCGATTTTGATGTCAATTTGACCACTATTTGTAGGGGGCGCCATCTACATATTAGTTGGGGAGCACAACGTATAAAAATAGCTTCCCGGGAGAAACATCATGAAGGGAAGGTGCCAGTGGAGTTGTTTTATCAGAAAAATTACGTATTCCATTAATTTTTATGGTGACACCGTCACAGATGTTGCGTTTGTTTGGTGTGCGTTAAACAAAATGGCCGCCATAGCAATATAGACGATGTGCGCTATCGTCGCCGCTATTTAACCGTTTTCAACAATTAATTCTTGAAATTATTGCGAAAAAGTAATATTTTGGTTGCTAGTTGGATTTAAAGTGAAAAAAATTGAAAAATATTGTGTTATATTATTTTTACCAAAATAAAATATAGTCTACTTTATATGAGTTCATGCATTTAAAAAAAATTAAGTAATACATTTGCACATATATATTAATAAAATTACAAATCGGTATCATCACTATCAACTTCATCACTACCTTCGTCGGCAATATCAGGCGGATGCAAATTACCACAAATTGATTGGTCCGCATTACAACTACACATTTCTGTGCAAGGCATATTGTTTGCTAAACATACAACATTAGCATGGTGGTGAACATCGATTTTTAAGACACGAACATCTAATCAGTTGAAGAAGAGACTCTGGAGCACATGGTTCTTCAAAGATAACAGGGGTAAGCACTCCCTCTTCCAAATACCAGCCGTGTCCAACTGGATTAGGGATGACTGCATTTGGTTCATCAT
The DNA here is from genome assembly GCF_002938485.1 of Sitophilus oryzae. NCBI lineage: Eukaryota > Metazoa > Arthropoda > Insecta > Coleoptera > Curculionidae > Sitophilus > Sitophilus oryzae. The sequence goes on along the minus strand of NW_022146946.1, from coordinate 391,356 downwards.
CTTTTAACCACACAAAGATTTGAAGGTTAGCTCTCTTAATTGTGGGTACAAGGGAACCTCTAGTGGGGGGTAACTTATCTCCAAGGGCTTGTTTGGCAGTAAACATTGACCATCGTAATTCTGCAAGTGATTTTGTTAGAGTGCTTGCTTTATAAACTCGACAAATAAAGATTTCTAGCTGATGCAAAACATCATCAGGTACTAAATCACTGGTACCAAGTTTCTGCAAGGCAGTAAGTTCCTCTTCACTCGCTGAAACAAATGCCTTTCAGTATGACAACTTTCCTTTTCCAAACAAACTTCCGATGGTGTCACAACCAGATATTGCATGGAACCCGGGTAGTGCTGAAGATTTTAGTGGTCCGAATGAAATATATATTTTTTTAACTAATATTGCCTCGCCTGACGATGGTACAAAAAAGGTTAGGTTAGGTTACTGGTTGCTTTAAACAATTGGTGCCCTCTAGACTCTGCTTTGTCACAGAAAAAGCATGTAATTTTTTCTGTTCGACCACCAGACGATCTTGTAAATGGTGTTCGTGTATTACTTGTAGAAGGTTCATTCATAATCTCAATTGCTTTTTGTCCCTTTTCATATTTGTTTTCTAGTCTTGCTAGTTGCCCCTTGTGAGTGCATTGTTTGTAACATGATAAATGCCAACAATTTTGTTCTGTTAGTATGTTTCTATCACAAAGTAACTCGGTACGATCATCCGAACTCTTTATCTCCAAACTTCTTTTTAGTGGCAAGGGCTTCTAAAAGTATTTCGGACGATTTTGATTTCACAACAAGAGATTCTTGTTTTCTTTTTTACCACAATACACAGAGGCTGTAGTCAATACTGCTCCTTATTCTTTTTGATGGTGGTAGCTGAACTTTTAATACTCCTTCCATTATAAATCTTCTATACGAGATATTTCTTAAAATATTTTTTCCACGTACATCAAAAGCTCTACTTATATTCTATCCTGAAAGAAAAGAAATAAAATTGAAAAGTCGTACATACTCAAAATATATTCCAAAAACTGGCACTGATGGCATAAAATGGTTTTTAGCTTAAGATGGAATATCATCGAATCTATCATTTTCTCGCAATGCATGTTAGGAATATTTTTTTCAGCTAGTACAAATACCTTTCGATCAAAAGAAGATAAATTGGAATCGGTTCAGCAGGGACCGAGATATGCCACTTGGTTCATAATGAAGCGACGGCCATCTTGGATGACGTCGTCATAGCCACACGCAATATCTGTGAAAGTGCCACCATTGACATTATTGGACTACATGTTTTTATCTATCGATTAGTACCAGTAGTACCTTCCCTTCATTAACTTTCCCACGGGACACAATGCTTCCGTACTATACAGGGTTGTTCACCACATACGACACGGAGTATTGTAGCTAAACGATTAGATTTTTACAAATTGTAAGTTTTGGATTCGTTGAAGGTCTATTAGAGCTACAATTTAAAAATATTTTTACAAGATACAGAGTGTCCCAAATAAGTAAAAAATATTATAGTTGTATTTTTTAAATGGAACACCCTGTATATTATTCTATTTTTGGATTCTACGATTGAAATAAAGGTAAATTTGATTAAGGTTTATCACACTTAAACCTTACCGTTTTTGAAATATTTTCAATTTTATGAAATTGTAGTAAAAATTTTAAGGCTTTATTTCTCCCAGGGTATCAAAGTTTTTAATACTAAATATTTACTGAAGATTATTTATTGATCAGATATTGTGTTGCAATAATAAAAATTTTACTAACTTATACAGAGTGTCCAAAAATTTATATTATATAATTACTAGCTTTAAACGGCAATAACTTATTTAATTTAAATGGAACACCCTATATATTTTACGTGAATCAGATGTACAATGTAATTGTCTATGAAATTGTATTATACCATTTTTCACCCATCTCTTGAATTTTTCGTAGAAAATGCATTTTCTTATAATTTTGACCTCATTTATCACTATACCCATGGAATATTGACATTTTAGATTTTTTATAGCACCATAATATGTACAAAATGTACAGGTGGTAAATATTGCAAGCCCATTGGCATACAAAAAAACTATTTAAATCTTTGTAAAAGAGTATACCAATTAAATATATCACCATTATTTCCTACAAAAAAACACCAAAAGTTAGTTAATTACATACTTGTAAATTGTTTTAATTAATAAATTATTCTAAATAAATGTGGATTTGGCTCAGAAATCAATATAATAATAAGTTATGAAAATGAATGTCTCTGTTTTTATAAATAAGCATTCGTCAATAAATGAAATAAAATTTATAAGGTGTTACTTTTTACCACACTGTCTAATACACACATAAAATTAAGTTTTTTAGTATTTGGAACAGTTATTACTTTAACGTAAACAGTCAGTTTAATGTAGTTTGAATACTAGGATCATATTAATTGGTCCTCTTTAACAAAAAATATTTAAACAGTTTTATTTTTATTTTTTAATTAACTAAGCGAACTATATCGACAATATTAGCATCTGTACCCTTTGAAAATTTGTAACATTGTTAAAAATAAGCTAAAATGTCAATATTCCATGGGTATAGTAATAAATGAGGCCTAAATTATAAGAAAATGCATTTTCTATGAAAACTTGAAGAGATGGGTAAAAAATGGAACAATACAATTTGATAGACAACTACATTGTGCATCTGATTCACGTAAAATATATAGGGTGTTCCATTTAAATTAAACAAGTTATTGCCGTTTAAAGCTAGTAATTATTTAATATAAATTTTTGGACACTCTGTATAAGGTAGTAAAATTTTCATTATTGCAACACAATATCTGATCAATAAATAATCTTCAGTAAATATTTAGTATTAAAAACTTTGATACCCTTGGAGAAATAAAGCCTTAATTTTTTTACTGCAATTTCATAAAATTGAAAATATTTCAAAAACGGTAAGGTTTAAGTGTGATAAACCTTAATCAAATTTACCTTTATTTCAACCGTAGAATCTAAAAATAGAATAATATACAAGGTGTTCCATTTAAAAAAATACAACTATAATATTTTTTACTTATTTGGGACACTGTATATCTTGTAAAAATATTTTTAAATTGTAGCTCTAATACACCTTCAACGAACCCAAAACTTACAATTTGTAAAAATCTAATCGTTTAGCTACAATATTCCGTGTCGTATGTGGTGAACAACCCTGTATATTTTTTAAATGGTTTGAAGAAAAATAACTTTTCGTCCGTACATGTATTATACTTCTGAGTGAAAAATAACCATTTTTTACCTAAAAAAGGCTTTTTGGTAAAAATCCTTAAGGCTGTCCTTTCTCAAGATATTGAGAATGTAGATTATGTATATATGTCATTATTGACAATAATATACCTACCTATTGAAGTATTCATTAGATAGTTATTTGAATAAAACGATAAATCTGGATATCATTTTTCTAGAAAAAAATATGATGAAGTTATTTTGTTTTGAACCTTTGGCGCAAAAATATTTCAAATTTTTGTTTAGTCTAATAATACTAATAACTATCTAGTCAACATGATCAATTTTTGTTACTGATCACATATGTATACAGGGTGGCGCACCTCATTTGCCTCGGTTAATTATACGAAAACAGAAGGATGTAGAAACAAACTATTTTATGGCTATATGTGGGGAGGTAATGTGCACATTTTAAAATTATTTTGAAATATACAGGGTGTTTCAAAAGTAAGATCCATATCAAAGTTATATTTTTTCTTATGGAACACCCAGTATTTTATTTCATTTTTGGATTCTTTGACCCAAAAAAGGCATTTATTTACAGGCAGGTTTGATATGTTTAAAAGCTTTAATTTTTGAGATATTTAAAAATATTTAAATACTTATGCATGCTATAATAAAAAAGTTTGTCAACACCTTGTACGTTACCAACAAAATAAAACACTAAATCACCACAATACACCAAAATACTTTTACTTTTACACAGTACATAGTGTAAAAGTAAAAGTGTTTTGGTGTATTGTGGTGATTTAGTGTTTTATTTTGCTGTGTAACACCAAAGGTTCCAACCCTCAACTGTAATTGTACGTTACCTTTCAGAATTAATTCTTGTGCTAACTTTCAAGCCAGAGAAATAAGGGTTTCTTATACCTATCTGGCTCAGATTTTGAATAAAAGTCGCTTTTTCAATAAAATTGTAATCAAGATAGCTAGTGTCGCCATTGCGACAATTTTCTATTGACACTTAGTAGCTTTTTTCAAAATCGATACAGTTTATGAACTTAGTTAATAAGTAAGTATTTTTTTTACAATAAAGTTAATAAGTAAGTATTAATTATTTTATCGAGAAAAATGAAGCAGTATCTGCTGGCGGAAGGAATGGATAGTTATGTGAGGACAATAATTGCTTGTTGGCCTGAAGAGTTTGTAACGTTTTTAGTTCGTTACATGTCTTTCATATATAATATATGATGTCTGGCGTATCATCACCGGAGTCCGTATCGCTCAGGCCTGATAATTTACTTGACGCGTCTGGCGTAATCTTTACGTTCTCTAGTCAGCAACCCTGTTATCGTTTCACTACTTCTGTGGAGGGCTATCAAGATCGCTTCAAGGTTCGCTCTCTGCGCGGCGGACTCACTTTTGCTTTTGCTGCTCTGCGGTCACCTTCAGAGCCCTGCTTAGAGAAATTGCAATTATTTAAATCTTGCTGTATAATTTGAATCAGCTGCTATTTCGAAGCTACAGGTAAAGATGAGATATTATCTTTATTAGATTCGTTATTATTATTGAATAATTTTAGGGTAGACTTGGATGTCCCAACTTAACTTGTATTTGTATTTTGCTGGCACGTTGGCGTTTCTTTTCTTTTGTCCTCCCGAATGTTATATGGAAGAAAGGACAGTTTCTTTGTTTATTATTGAGCCCTCGGAAGTAATTCGAGGTAGGTTTATTTTGCTTATTAGATCTTCTTTGGTTTTAAACAAGAGTTTCGTATTTTTAGGGTCCAAGGTTATGGCCGAGTTACGGACATTATTCAAGGTATGGGTAGTGTCCCCATATTGCCACAGTACGGATGTAGCGTAAGCCCCATGCTGCTTCGTTCCCATTTCTAAGCCTAGTCAGTAGTTACGGCTGTATTCAGGGGTGGATGGGCCATATGGGAAAACGAGAAAACTCCCGGTGGGCCGGTGGGCCGGTCCCGATCAGAGCTGAAAAAAAGATTGGATTAGCAAAAATTGAATGGTTAATCTTCTAACTAAAGTGACGTAAGATTCTTAGTGACTCCATAACTAACTAATCAATTTGCATCAGTATAATCGTCAGTTGCTTTGAAACATAAACACCAATTTGTAAAATAACTATTGTAAAATGTCTTTTTCTGGGACACTTATAATTTTAATAATCATCTGTTGTTTGTTCGGTTTGAAAAATTTTATTATACAAGGTGAGTCTGTAAGTGCAAGTATTTTCGGGGCTGGTAGATCTCAATAAAATAAACATAATATATTCTCTTTACCGAGTTTCAAATAAGTCCAATCGAGTTATTGAAGTTTGGAAATTAAAAAAAATAGATTTATTTAAAAAAAAATGAGCCACCTCAATTTTTCGGTATTCGCATCCCTTTTAGTGCCGTAATATGAGAGATTAAGAAACTATACCGTGAGAGAGAAAATTTGCGGTGAACGGGAAGTTCTAAAAAGTTTTCTAAAATATACAGGAATATTTAAAAGAAAAAACTCGATTTTTAACATCTTTTTTGCAAAAAAACCTCATAGACGTGTTCCTGGGGTCGAAATATACCACCCCTGAAAATATTTGCACTTATTTAAGACTCACCCTGTATAATTTTTTATTAATAAATATGACTGACTGGCAGCAGGAAAAAGAATGAATAGCATTAGGTAAATTTAAATAGTCTCGATCTAAATGTAGGTATACTAAGAATACGGTGCGTAGATTTACAACTGGGGGCCTCGGTGCAATATTTTTCGAGCTCCCCTTTGTAAAAAGGTAGACGAATTTGACGCGAACTCTGCCGTTGACGGAGAAAACATATCATGCTTGGTTTGAATTGGTGACAGTAGTTAAACCATCCGAGTACAAAACATGTTTAAAATCCACTATTCTTAATGAATGGCAACTACCAACTTGAGAGAAAGCTAAGAGAAAGGTTCTATTGGGTGGACTACAAGGAAAAGGGACATATACATGAGGATCTGGAAGGGCTATAACATTACGTCTCAAGCCATGGAACAATAGGAAACGAAATTCAAAGGAGAATATTACAATACGTGGGATGCAAATTATAGTGCAAAGAATTGAGAAAAAGAATTATTAAAAGTAGTTATTGTTACGATAGTTAAACCATCCGGCGACTACCAAATATATTTAAAATCCACTATTCTGAATGAATGGCAACTACGATGGCAAAACGTAAATAAATACTTGTACAGTATAAAATTATATTATATTGGCTTAATTTTTATACTAAATAAAATGTGTTACGTTATTTTTGACCTGCATTATATTTATTTAAATCCCATATCATCAATTAAACTTTTAATAAAGTTTTCCTAATTATAATTAACATTAATTTTAAACTAAAGCTTTTTCATCTTGAATGAGATTTACGAAATAACTTATGAGAAACAGTAAAAAAGAGGCTCTGATATCTGAATAATCGATAATAAAACCACATATTGACTTACTTTTATACTAAATAAATGTAGGTATGAAGTTATTTTAAAGCTGCATTATATCTATTTTAAACCCATCACCAATTATTACTTTAAATAAAATTTTTCTTAATTATAATTACCATTAATTTTAAGCTAAAACGATAAGAATATTTTTTCGTCGTCTTGAATGACATTTGCGAAATAACTTATGAGAAACAATAAAAAAAGGTTCTAGTCTATTGCTGCTGAATAAAAATCTGTAATTTATTTCATGCAACATGAAAATAAAATTGTATTTTTTTTTAAACCCGCGGCTTCGCGTTTGCTTCACGTCAAATATTTATGTCTTAATCATCTGTTCTAAAATGTTCGGCGCATGTCTTAAATTTTAGGATCTTGCCACAGCAGCGCCATCCTAATTCTTCCCTTTTTTTGACCATTTTTTAATGCACGGAGTTATTTCTCCTTACCTCTACACTCCATACATTTGACGGACAAGCGCACAGTGCGTTGGAAGATAAATTTAGCGGGACAAAAGCGTTTGGTTAGAAATAAGCCAAAAAATGTGTACTGATAAGAATAAATAATAGACATTCCAATTGATATAAAAATGCATGAATATTCTTTGTATTTCGATACATTTTTATCAACCAAATTTGGTCGTTTTCTGCTCAGCAAGCCAGAGATCATACGAAAACAAAATATTTACAAGTGCTTATACATTTTATTCCAAAGCCAAATTATGCTGAAGATTGCCAAAGGTATGGACTATTCTACTGTACGTATATTATTCGTTAAAATCCTTCATACCTTTGTTCTGCAGATATCAAACTTTCACTTTTTTTCAAATATCGATATATTGAATGATGTAGATTTTTTGAGTTATACCAATAGTTACCAACACAGGTAGTCACAGGGAGTTCAAGCTTAACAGGTGAATGTCCAAAAAGTTTCATTTCAATCGGATAGTATAAAAACAAAACAACTCCATCAAAAGGCACTGAGTTTAAAAAAATTGTCTTAATAAACTGTATACTTACTATATATGAATTTACAATTACCGAGTGTTAAAATTAAAATATCTATCTTATTTATTATTTTCAAAATAAAATAGAATTTTTTAAAATAAAATATACGGGGTGTCACAAGATTACAAAGTAATTAAAAATTAACTGCTAAAGAGTTTTTTGTAAGTATTTCACCTGATATCATAATTTTATGTATTTGGCAATTGTTTACAATACGGTTTTTTTGTGATGTACGAATAATATCATAATTTTATTATCTTGTATTTATTTATTTATTAATAAATTAAGTTTTTAATAAATAAATAAATTTAACCATATGGTTGCTATATATTAGACCATTTGCTACGTTCTTAGATTTTAAGTCCCAAACATCGCTCTTGAGATTTTGTCCCGCTAGAATAACCATCCGCCGCACTGTGTAGCGCTGGTCCCTGCGTGACGTAAGCATCCACGGCGACTACGACAGCGGCGATTTGACGCGATCGAACAGTCCTTTAGAATATATACAGTCCTTGGGTCGTGCCCTCTAGAGGTAGAAGTCATATTGACAACAAAATCAATTTTTTCTTGTCAAAAAACTCCCAGACACCAAGTTTCATCCAAATATCGACGTTAGATCAGAAATTATTTGAAAAAAATGGAAATAAAAATGGAACTTCTACACCCTGTAGCTCCGAAACAAATCATTTTAGGACATTATATTTATACAATTTTTTTACTTATTTTTATCTGCAGAATACCCTGCCGAAGTTCCTTAAATACAATTCGGACCACCCTGTATAGTAAGAAATACAAACAGAAGTTATGACAAATATGTGTGCAATTTTTTACATTGCATTGTTTTTTGATTTATAGGCATTTAATATGAATACTTTTACTATTTAATAACTAAAGATCAAATTAGTGGCATAAAAAATATATTAATATGATTTTAATAGCAATAATGTAGTTTTTATAGATTTAAAACTCATTAAAATTGAATCCACGAGACTAATATATGCTTAAAAGAAATTATATTGTTTAAACTTTTTAATTAAAATTCAAAGGTAAAATTAAATTGCCATTAAAAAAAAGAGGAACAATTTACTTACAGTTTTTATGTACTAAAGCTAGCATTATATTTTATTTAGAAACTTATTGCTCTATTCTGAATTATAAAATGAAAGGTGGATTTTCAACATAGAAGTTATACTTAATCATATATTTACTAGATGTAAGTATATTTATATATTAGAGTTTTATGACCAAGAAGATATTACTCGTAAATGGTTAGAGTTTAAAAAATTTATAAATATAATTTCCTATAAAAATATTTTTCTGTTATCATCTAAAAATTTGTTTATTATTTTATAAAAAATAGTTCTTAGTAAAATAGAAAAAAAATAGTTGTAAAAAAATAGTTCCGCAATTAACTGCAAAGACACGAGAGGGACAGATCGACAGAGGAACAGACCGACAGACAGACAGACGGAAGTAAGAAGCTTCACAATTTTTTTTTAGTATTTTATTTCAAAATATTACCCAATTTATCGGGGTAGTAGTAGTACTTAATATTGAAAATACTGGGGGCTAGTTTCGCAACACTGCCCCCCTCTAGGTACAAGCTCGTCCCGATATGTACGCGGTGAATGAAGGTATTTGCGGAGCTGGCCTCTAGTACACTGAGAAATCTGGTAGAAGTAGCAGTCTACAGTTTTCTCGCCCGATATCTCTTTTGGGTGGCAACAGCAAACGAGGTTCTCGATTCCTATTTAATCTAAATCCTATTTAAATCTAAAAAGGACTTCAATCATGTTCCGGATTGTACGCCAACTCAAACCATCGAGCCCACACGCCAGCTTCGGAATGGCTAACCGTGTAATGTTGTAGTTTAGCAGGTCTCTCAGTTCAATCAGGGTCTTCCATAGATTGAGATAAGTCGGCTGACTCGGTGACCATTCCTTGGTGACCAGGTAGAAGATGTGTCTTGTTTGACCATGTACATTGTCGGTTAGCCTCAAGACGCTTCCAACCTCTGGATCCTGTTGGTGTAGTTCTCCGACACGCCCAAACTTTTTATTGAATGTCGTGGCTATTCCTCTGAACATTCGCAAATCTCGAGCCACACAGTGAGCGAGCGAATAATCAGGAGGTACGGAAAAGAGATCTCGTTATTCTTCTTTGGTCCAGAGGCGTAGCAACCGCTGTATCAGCTGTATCAATGATACAGGGCCCACCGAGCAGTAAAAAAAAGCAAAATATGATGTTAGCAACAAAATTTTATGCAAACTTTGCTCATACTTTAATGAGCCAGAGCACGCGGCCATCACGTATTCGCCTGTCCCCATATACATCAAACGGTTACCTTCCAGAAAAAATTCTCAAAAGCAAAGCACTGAAACTCGTAAATAAATACATAACTGATTTAACTCATGATTTCTGTAACCGATTAATTTCTATGAAACTCCTCCCGGTACAGAAATAACAAAACTTTAAAATATTAAAGAATTGGATGAATTAATTTTGATTAAATTTAGTAGCGTATCTTCTAATTTCTCAGAGGTTATTACCGCTTGTTTGCTTTTTTTAACATTACCTGTTACAGTAGCAACATCTGAACGAAGTTTTTCAAAATTAAAATTAATTAAAAGCTATTTACGTAACTCAATGTCACAAGAAAGGTTGGCAGATCTAGCAATAATGTCCATCGAAAGAAAACGAATTACAAAACCTTAAATCGTCTCCATATATGGAAAAATTAATTAACACATTTGCCTGATATTAATTGTTATATACTTAATAATTATTGTTACCCTTCTTGATTTTAGTTTCATAATATTTTCTTGTTTTTATTTTTATGTTCGTTCGTTTGTTTGTTGTTGGTTGTTAGAGTGAATATTTATTTTATTCCTGTAGGTATAATTTTACCAAAGACCATACTTTCCTTCTTTTGATATTTATGTTTGTTGTTGGAAAGAATGGTTATTTTATTCCTGTAAGTAAAAGATATTAATAAATAATAAGCTATTCTGATCAGACGGTCCTCATGGTTCTGTCTCAGGGGGCCCCTGCAAAATTCGTGATACAGGGCCCTTTCAATGCTAGCTACGCCACTGCTTTGGTCACACCTAACGGGTAACGGGCCTTCTTACTGAAGGACATCTCTGAATCAGGGGGATCAAAGCCGAAGGTTCTCACGGTCCCAGCACAATCTTCTATTTTGCCTTGGTAGGGGCACAAACGATTGAAATGGACTATCCTCGGTTTTCCTTTTGACAATTTTCTGATTTGGTATGCGACGTCATTTATCCTATCCATAACTTTGTATGGCTCTTCCCACAAGGATTGTAGCTTCGGAGGTAATGCACGACGTCTCTGTGGATTATATAGCCACACCAAATTTCCTGGTTGGTATCCTCCATGTTCAGCTTGAATGTCGTAGTGCTCCTTCATCCGATCACTAGCGCTTTGAATCTTTATGCGGACACGCTGAAAGTATGTCGTCCATTCGTTGACATAGTCTGTGGACATAATCTTCTCCAGCGACATTGTCTCCCGGTCAACCGAGAGAGTTCAGATCACAAGGTAGGCGGACTTCCCGTCCCATAACGATGCTGACTAGGGTTTGCCCTGTGGATTCGACGGAGGAAGGGTAGGCCAACAGAAAGAGTTGAAGAAATCTGTCCCAGTCTCTTTGGTGGTCAGAGACTACTTTGGCCAGATAACGGTTGATGATCCTGTTCATACGTTCAACCATCTCATCCGATTGCGGATGTAGGGCAGTCGTCCTGGTCTTAATGATGGACAATACTTCGCAAACGCCTTGGAACAGATTCGACTCGAAGTTTTCTCCCTGATCTGAATGAAGCTCCATGGTAACACCAAACCTGCAGACCCATTCTTTAACAAGGGCATCAGCAATGGTGGATGCTTCTTGATTTGGCAACACGTAGGTCTCGACCCATTTGCTGAAGTAATCCATTGCTACCACAATGTATTTGTCGCCATGATTTGTCTCCGGAAAAGGACCAGCCACGTCGATCACTATTCGTTCGAAGGGACTGCCTACATTGTACTGGCGCATAGGGGCTTACCGCGCTTTTGTGGCCCATTTATGGCAGCGCAAACGGTTTCTCTTGCACCAGGCCTTCACATCGTCTATGCAGTTCACCCAATAAAACCGTTCTTTTAGATTTCCAAGTGTCTTGGTAACAGAAAGATGCCCACCGTTGATTTGCATTGTGAACTTCCTCGAAGACTTCCGAGACCCCCTTCTTTGGAATGACGATCTGCTGTCTCTCTTCTCGCCCTCTGGTCTCTCGATCACACGGCGAAGTAATCCGTCATCTATTACATTTCAACAACAATTCTACTGGGCCCAGTACGACTTCACGTTCGGCGAATATCTGCAAACTTCCTCCCACGTTGGTATTTGGTCCGCGTTTTTCCAGTTAATTTAAGCCTAATTCTGGGTCACTGATTTGGTCATTTGCAAGATCTTCGGGTTGCCAAGTGTCATTAACACAGTTGTTCCTAGGAGTTTCGCTTCTTTCTCTTCTGCTTGGGAACAATGCTTACAGACCTTAGCGCAAGGTCATCTGGAAAGTGCGTCACCATTTCGATGAATTGCCCCAGCTCGATATTCTGTGTCGAAGTCAAATTCTTGTAATAGTTCAATCTATCTAGCTACCTTCCACAGACATTTCAAAGCAGGATAGTTCGTCCTTCACAAGAACTTTCTTCCATAGAGGTACTTTTAGAAGCGTTCCACTGCTTTAAGTATTGCTAGTAATTCTCGTCTGGTCACACAGTAGTTTCTTTCTGGTTTTAACAAGGTCTTACTAAAATATCTAATTACTTTTTATTGACCATCCTGGTCTATATCTGAGACAGAACAGGGCCTAATCCTACATTACTGGCGTCGCTATCCGATATAAAGTTGCCAAGAGGGTAGCTAAGTATGGGCGCACTAATCAGGGCCTTCTTCAAACTTTGGAATGCCTCGTCGCAGTCTTGTAACGTTTAATTCGTTACATGTTTATGATCTATGGTAATTTGGCATATTATTACAAGGTTTCGTATTTTGGATTCAACCCTGTTATCGTTTCGCTACTTCTGTGGAGGCGCTGTCAACATCGTTTCGAGATTTCGCTCATGTTTTGCTCTCTGTAACCTCACGAGAGACCTCACCTTGGTTTGCCGCTCTCTCGTCATCAGAAACTTTCGGCTTTTAGTAATCATAATTGGCTTAATTCCTTTTTGAGAAGCTGAATCGGCTGATATTTTAAAGCAAAGGTAAAGATATTATATTATCTTTTGTGGAGTCATCGTTTTCCAGATATATCTTTAGAATACATTGCCGTTCCGAACTTATCCTAAAAGATCTGGCGTGCTTGTGACACATTTTTTTCAATTTCACTCCAGAATGTTTGAGGAAATAGATTTCTTTTTTATGGAAGCCCTCGAGATGTCTCGAGGTGAGATTGTAAATGTTTATTTTGAGCCAGAAAGTTGAATTTCATGTTTTCGGGGTCCCATGTACGGATGGTTTGTCCATATGGGGGTAGTATGGGCTCTATGCTGTCGTGCTCCTACTCATAAAATTAGTTTGTAGTTACGGCTGTATCTGTCCATGGTGTCCTTCTTATTTTGAATACCTTTCGGTGTAGTGGCCAACAGAGAAGCAAAAGAGTGTAGAGATACAAGCCCCATCTCACGCTGGTACTGTTTGAAGCAGGACAGCAGCTAATTTTAGATTTAAGTCCTGGCTTTATGGCTTACATTTCCATCATGTTGCATTTTTCATTCTTGAAACAATATTGTACATATCGACTTTACTACCAGTGGTTAGCTTATCTATGTCAGGTTTAGCGATGGGGACTATCGAATGAATTAGACTATCGAATGATTACTGAATGAATGATTTCAACTATCGAATGGTTTTATTCGAATAAAATCATTCATTCATTTGTATACTAAAGCATATGTGACAACCTCGCCGTGCGACTAAATGGTTATTGTTGAGCCACGACTATCGAATGCTTTTGATAAATTAAATTTAGTATTCGTTTGATTTTTGTGTGCGTCAGTGCATTATTAGTCCTTCCAAATTTTTATAACTTCGCCGTATAAATACTGTGCTATTTTTGCGTTTATTAAAATATTTAAAATACTAAAATAGTATTTTTTTTAATTGACGATTGTGATTTATTAATGACGAATTTAATTGACGATTGTGATTAATTGACGAAATTGATTTTTCCGAAAATTTGTGTGATTTTCCGTAGCCCGATCTTTCAATTATTTAATTTTATATGGTATGTGGTCTATTTTTTATTGGGAAATTTTGAGAAGTAGCAATTTTTAAGAGAGAGATGAACTTACAATTAATTTTAAAAATACATATTTGTATTTTAGATGTTTTAATAATATGAATTAGTTGAACTTAATAATCATATTTAAGTAATGTGGTTAAGTAAATGGGGTTATCGAACTCAAACTATGGGGTGAGAAAATTAAATTGAAAGTTTTACACGTGCCAATTAAAAAAAAAAGTTAAGGATGTTTGTATTTTGTTTATGCTAATTCTCTTACATAAAGTTTTTTGCGAAGAAATATTTCATTTATTTTTTAAAGTAAATGCCTAAAAAAAATAATGTGTCCTTATATTTATATCTGACTGAAAAAATCAAAAATGCCGACTTCTTTCATAGCATTGCCACCGACCGCTGTCGGATTTCTCGGAAAGAAACCTACGTCGCCGGGCGACAACTAAAATCCAGTTAATATTTTATTATAATCGATCCTGACGAATAAATGAATTTCATAAATGAATGAATTTTATAAATAAATGGTTTTTGCTGTCGAATTACTAGAATACAATATTTGAAGGCAGATGACGCATCTATTCGATAATTTTTATTCGAATAGTTTTCAACGAATGTTTTCTTACTAGCTATCGAATTATTCGAATGAATTGCAACTATCGAATGTTTCGATAGTATTCATTCGATAGTTCCCACTACTAGTCAGGTTAGTGTTTACAAACCTGATTAGATCTTAAGTTTCATTATGAACATTATTCCTTGTAATAGTATTTTCTTTCTATCTTATATATTATGTTCCAACCCTCAACTGTAATATTATGTTATATCAATATTAACCTTCAAATGACTTTGTTTACTCTTTATTATTTTTCATTTTTATTCAATGTTTACTTCAAAGTTAAACGTTTAAGATCGTTCTAACTTCACTAACTTAAAAACAAACATATTATATTTCTTGAAATCTTTCTAACTACGATGTTTCCATGGTCTCTTCAGTAAACAAGAGGCAGTTCCATGATGGGAAGCAAAGAATCAGTAACTTCAAGAATATTTAAGCCGATGTCTTTCCCACGAGGAACAACTCGAACCACAGTCTTCATATCGTCATACGTGTCGTATCGTAATTCATATAATAGATTTGATTAAAGTCAAATAAAAGTGTTAAATTATTTTTAAATGTGTTTTTAACGGTAAAAGTAAAAAGTAAATTATAACAATTGACGCAGTCGGTAGGATATTGTGCAACGTCGGAAGAATACGAGTATTCTCCACTACCGGTGGATCCCAATCCTTCAACCAGAACAACCGAAGAAAAATAAAAAAAATCAAGAAAGAAAAATCAAGAAAGAAAATCAAGAAAGAAAACCAAAATTCATCTGACGTCTTCACTCATAGACAGATCTACGGATTAAGAACACCTAGTGAAACACCTGGTAGAATTTGCTGTGAGAACAAGATAAAAGCATGTTTTTGGAAAATAGTACGCAAAGAATCATTTCGTTTTATTTTAAAAATATTATTTTAAAAAACAATATAAAGAATTTTATTTAAACGTTTATGAACGATAAAAACGAAATAATAAGATATTTTCTTATGTTACGATTATTAAACAGAGGATTATATTAATTTAACCTAGATTTTCTGTTAACTAAGTTATTGAAAATCATTAATATGATAAATATAATATAAATTATAAATTTAGTTTTAATAAATTGATTATCCTGTTAATCGATTACTTCATTTAAAATAATATTAAACAATAAAATATTTTTAATTATTACTGTTTGCTAAATAATAAAAAAAATGTCTGACATTGTTTCCTTAAGGTCGTTCTAAATAACTTAAAAACAAACATACTATATTTCATGAAAGCTAGCTAAGATGTTCCCATGATCACTTCGTAAACAACACTCAGTTTTTCAAGATGCGAAGCGAAGAATCAGCAACTTTAAGAATATTTAAGCCAATGAACTCGTATGCAACTCGTACCACCGTCTTCATATGTGTCGTATCGTAGTTCATACATTTATATTTTGTTAAATTTTTACAGTTAATAAAGTGTAATGTATTTTTAAATGTTTCATTTTTTTCTATAATAAAAGTGAAAAGTAAATTGTAAAATATATAAAAAACACGTAACGAATTAAAAACGTTATAGTCTAGAGCTGGCTACATAAAAAACCTTGTCATCGTTACATGGTTAATTTTTCTTGTCAAGTATCCTTTTGTGTAGCCATTATGAAATAGTCATGTCTGCCTGCGCAATCCCGGGGCTTAAAGCGGGGGCGGTCAATCGAAAGGGTGAAATTTTGACACTAAAAATATTATAAGGTACACGAGTTATAATTGCGAACATAGCTTTTATTTATTATAGCCAAACCAAACCAAACCAAAAACGTGGAAAATTGTTAGCCGACATTTTTCTCGTCGCTAAAATGCCGGCAGACAACGCTAAAGCACAAATTAACTACAACAGATGCGAAAGAACACCGAATTACGCGTTCAGGTTTCTGTGACTTTCAGAAAGAGTTCATAGACAATCCGCATCAATGTATAGTTTGGGTTATTATTTGTTTGGGTGAAAATAATCTGCACCAATATGTTATCGAGGCATACAAAAAGGTCCACAGACTTCGAGACATACAAAAAATCAAGTCCATTTAGCGTGTGTCGCAATTTTCACACCTTAAAAAATTAGTTTTTTATAGCTATAGCAACTGCAGCGACTATGAAAAAAGCTGTGTGATTTTCATAGAAAATAAGGGCACCTGTAATTCATTTGAGAATGTTATAAATCGCTAAAAGAGGTTTCAAATCTCTTGGATTTCTATTAATGTTAAATAAATTTTATTAAAAATTGAACTAAAATTGTTAGTATCATTAAAAACAATTCAAATTCAAAAATTGTATCAGTCAAATTCCCTCATTTAAGGTGAATATTAAAGTAAATATAAATACAGCTCATTCTAAGCTCTACTTATCTTTAAGAAAAATTTAAATCATTGTTGCAATTGGGCCTTAATGCCATTTCGAATGAACAATAGTATTAATAATGTACATTATAATAATAATAAATTTTATATCATAGTGTGTATTAAAACTACTAAAACACTTTTAAATTGGTATTATATTAACAACTTTTGTTTTTTAATCCAAAAAAAGTTACCAATTTTCTCAATCAAAATATTTGTGGTCCTGAAAAGGACCTTCGTTTTCCCATGTTCGTCAAGGTAGGTAATGGGTAAACGGTAAAAAAACAGGATAATGAAATTTAAAAAATTACAAAAATTGTTCAAAAGTGCCTCCCTCTTGCATTAAACAATAACCCAAACGATCATAAAATCCCCTCCTCACATTGGATAACATATCAAATTCAAATTCAAATTTCTTTATTAGACAGAAGTTTTACAGAATAATATTAGTATTAATAAATGTGTGTCTAAAGGGATCGCACCGCGATTAAAAAACCGATACAATGGCACAAAGTGCCAGAGTGGTGCGACCCCAATATCAGGGGTGACAGTGTCAAAGGCATTAAATATTTTCTGCCTTAACTGCTCCAAGTTTTGAATTTCTTCATGACCGTAAATTTTAGATTTTATGTACCCCCATAAAAAGAAATCATTCACCGAGAAGTCAGGTGAAATTAAACGTCAGTCTAAACAAAACTGTCATTTTTGAAAACTTATCAAAATTTGGACACACGCTAAATGGACTTGATTTTCCTATGTCTCGAAGTCTGTGGACTTTTCTATATAATCTCACAGTAATTTAATAGATTGCTCGTCATATTATATCAGCTCGTAGGAGATTATATAAAAAAAGATATTTATAGTATAAAAAATTAATTTATTTGACAAAATTTAATTAAAGATGTGGCAAAATAGTTACATTTCTATTGGTTCTATCGGACTTTTTTCGACTATATAAATCTTTATTTTTTGTAAACTTTAATGCATAAAATATTTTCAATCTGATAAATAATTTAATGATGTAAATAAGAAGAAATTTCTCACATGGGTGGTCAAATTCTATAGTTCTCATTATATCAAACAGCCTCTGAATGTTTTCTTCAGTGCAAAACTCATCAAAATTTAATATAAATAATTTTTCCAGCCTGTAAATAAAATGAACAAATTTTTCCACTTTCATGATCAAAGGCTTTTAAATGGGTAAATAATTTCGAGTTATCCAGAGATTCGGATTCTTTTGCAAATTTTAGACAAATATCACATTGATGTATTTGAGGACCCTTTTTAATGATGTAGTCAAACATAATTAAAGGCATTTTGAGTTGAAAACTTTCTCAGAGGCTGTTTGATATAATGAAAACTATAAAATTTGACCACCTATGTGAGAAATTTCCTCTTATTTACATCATTATATGATTTATTAGATTGAAAATATTTGATATATTAAAGTTTACAAATAAAGATTTATATAGTCGAAAAAAGTCCGATAGAACCAATAGAAATGTAACTATTTTGTCAAATTTTTAATTAAATTTTGTTAAATAAATTAATTTTTTACACTATAAATATCTTTTTTTTTTCTTATAAATAAACATATTTGCATCCCATTTTAAATAAGATATACAAATTACCAAAACTTAGAAATAACAGTTCAAATGTTCAACAAAAATCCTACACGCGTTTTTAAAAAGAAACATATAACCACGCACTATGTCATTCCAGCAAGCGAATACGACACAGCATAGGTTTCCGGACTAAACTGGTGTATTTACACCACTCAATAGGCGTGTCGGGTTTGCCGAGCGGTTTCCGATGCGGTCGCTTTCTTTCGCATCTGTTATAGGTAATTTATGGCTAAAGAGGCATAAAATTTTGAAAAAAAATCATGATATACATGCATGCCCATTGGTGGAATGTCATTTATTTATTTTAAAGTATACAAAAGGGCAGACAAAAAGATCGTGGCTAAATTAGTATAGAAAAATCATGTATACAATTATATTATAAATATATTTTTTTATAATTTCAATAACAGATATCATACATTTACTATTCTGCCTCACTATTTGTATCTGACTCGTCGTACTGCAAGCAGATCCTCGCTCTCGCAAACGAGTCTTCCTCTGAGTCGATATCGGCACCGTAAAATTTTTGTAGACTTCATGTATTATGTTTCAATTGATAACGCGGCGCGTGTTTCCGGAAAACGCTTATACAGGGTGCGTCTTAAATAAGTGCAAACACTTTAAGAGGTGATATATTCCGACCCCAGGAACAGGTCTATGAGGTTTTCTTCGCAAAAAAGATGTTGAAAGTCGTGCATTTTTTTAAATTTTTCTGTATATTTTAGAAAACTTTTTAGAACTGCCTGTTCACCGCAAATTTACCCACGGTATAATTATTTCTTAACCTGTTTACGAGAAAAATACCTGCCCACAATTTTCCACGTTTCTTAATAACGAATAAAAGCGATTTTCGCAATTATAACTCGTGTACCTTATAATGATTTTAGTATAGCCAGCTCTTCGTCTATTACAAAATCAATTGGAATTTACTCTAGAATGTTAGTTTATAATATAAAATGCTAGTTTTTATAACATAAAAAACGTCCAGTTACTTACCTTCCATGTTGTATTAGTCTGTAGTCTCAATCATGTTACTATGACTCGTAAATGTTAGAACTAGATCGGGGTGTTAAATTAACATTTTATAATGCGTTTGTGCGATAAGAAAATGTATAGTTAGGCCTTACTATTAGTTATACCCAAAGACATTATAAAGATAGACCGAACATCTCATTCATAAATACTCGTTGGAAGCGTATCAAACATCCCAATGTGTCAAACAAGGACAGAAGAGACAGAGAAGTCTAAAATTTCCGACTCCGGCAACTAGGCGCATTTGGATTATTCTAATGGCCAGTGGCGTATCGTTTTTTGGAAGAAATTTAATTAGTAAAGTAAAAGTAAAGTAATTAGTAAAATTTTTACTCCATATTAATATACTACGTTAACACTTTTTCGTCAGATGAGTTTTGTTAGAAGGTCTAATACTTATGTTGAAACGTTAGTAGGTAGTTTTCGAAAGTCGCCTCAACGTCGATTTTCAATTTAAACTTTCAGTTACTTCTATATAAACTTTCAGTTACTTTTGAATATTTACAGGGTGACTCAAGTTTCTGAAACAGTTCTATATTAGGTTTGTGGTTGGTGACTTTTCTTTCAATTTTTTTTTCAGAATATAGAGGCAATGGTAAAGCACATTTTAGACATTTTTGTAAACATAGGTGGCCGGAACATATTTTCAAACTAAAGTTGTAGATTTGCCATTAAATTTCCATTCCAGAAATACCTAGGGTTGCCACTCTGTCCTTTTTTTGAAAACGACAGTCCTTTTGGAATAACTTGTCCTTTTGACTTTTTTTGACTTTAAAAGTCATTTTTATTTACGTATTTTCCTGAGAAACTTATTTACAGCAAACAGAAATATTCTTTTCGTCCAAATTTAATTAGAGATGTTATAAAACTTATAAATAAATTTTTTCTTGTTTAGAATAGGCAAACATTATTTAGAACTTCCGTTTAATCTCAAATGATAGTTTAGGTTTTAGTTTTAGCTTTTCTGATCTTAAAAGAACTTTTCAAAATTAGTAATTAGTAACGATTTAGTTATAGTTCGCAATCGATAGCTTCCTATGAAGTATTGTGTAATAGTTGTTTAATCTTGTATTATTAATAACTTCCTATACCTAAAATCAATATTTAATGAGAAAATTGTGTTTTTTTTGAAAATATAAGACAAGATTTGACTTTCGGTCTTCTTCTTGTATTATGATGGCTCTGATACGAGGAAATTACCTTTTTAGTCTCTCAATAGAAGGCATTTATCATTAAATGTATCAAATCTGTGTGCTACAGTATGGGATTTCTGTCGCAAAATAATGAATATTACGTTTATTTACAAACCCATTACTTTTAAAGGTAGCTTCATCAGACAATCAAATTTTAGTTAAATGTCTCAATCTTCATGAACTGTATTAAGCATATGTATTGCGGTTTGAATCACCCTGTATGTTGACAAAATTATTTTGAAAATGTGCGTTACAATGGCCCCCCATCTTATGAAAAAAATTGAAATAAAATCACAAACCAAAAACGTAATAGGTAAAAAGCTTTTTTGGAGGCCTGGGTCACTCTGTATATAGGTATGTATAAAACTAGTAGCCTAAAAATTATTTAGAGCAACGTTTATATTCAAATTTGTTATGATCTACAACAGTTAGGTAGTAATTGAGACGAATTATAATTCAATTACCGGCTACTACGTTCTTGTTTTAATAGATAAAAATTCAACAAATATAATTAGAAATTATTTTAATTGTAAGGGGCTCCCTTGTGGGACGCCTATGTACAATTATGGCGGAAATTTGTACCTACCTGTGAAAAGACAAATTCGGGTAATTTGAGTTTATTTTTCCACACACTTGACACTGTCGTACCATATTGAAAATTCGGAGATTCAAAAGTACGTTAAACAAAAACAAAAACTACTGAAAAATACTGAAAAGTTCACTTCGGACTTGATTCCGAAGCTAAACGTAGTACGCTATAACGGAGCAAGGGCCGTCGCGAGGGGTGGTGGGACGAACGGCTCATTTTCATTCTGGAAGACTAGCAGCGACGTTGCCAATAGTTCTAGACGCTTCAGCACATTAAACAGTAAACATGTCCTTTAATAGTAACGCATATATCCTCTGGTTAATAACATATTATTACGCATGCTTCTTTAAAAATAAACTATTAATTTAATTAAGAAATTGAGATTTATTGATATCCGGTGAAGGTTTTAAAGTCACCTTTTCTGCAAATCAAAGTAGATAGGCGCAAATTTGAGATGTGGCAATGTTGCCTTCTCTATCTCAGTTGGTTTTTACAGTACGTAGTCAACCTCCGATTGTTTGATCGGGTTAAAATTCACAATGTGATATCTGTTCTTCCTAAATCTATGGTTATATCCTTGTATATATAAACAAGGGTTATACTAACCATAAGAGAATATTCCAGTTAACTGTTATCTTATGTTTGCAGCAAAAATAGTCTTCTACCATTTGTCAAATAATTTTACTGGGTTCTAAACGATGCTGAGTCTCAAATCAAAATATTACGCTGATATTTGGCAAAAGTTTTTAAATATCTATACTATAAACTTAAAAGGTAAGTAAAATCTTGTTATCTTTGGTAGGTACTAATAGTAACTTGCAATATAATAGCGTTATGTTTTAGGCCGAGATTATGAAATAAATTCACATATGTACTTGTTAGTCTTTTACTTGCCTTTTAAATCTCTAATGTCGAGAAAGATTATAAATATATATTATTATATCAGCATCGTATGGCTTTGTACTGAAATATTTTGTTTATATTTGCAATGGGATAGGTATAGCCAAACTGAACGCCTTAAACCGGCTTTATGGGTGATCATAATTATTGGAGTAAGTTCGTTTTTCTTATTATACAACATTTATATATCAATAATAACAAACTTTTCAACTTAAAATATCAGAATATACAATACTGCTATTACTCGCTGATGAGTATTTGACACGCATCAGAAGATGGTCACGCAAGGCGTTTTCTTTCATGAGCTTTTCTGTGACTGAAAAGCCTGATACGTGATGTTACTACGTCTACCGCACTCAGGACATTCAAAAATCTCATTGCTTTGGTGCCTCTTTACTTTTTGGTTGTCGTTGTTAACCGAGTTTACAATTCTCCTCCATTCCGTTCTATTGTGAGCTACTTCTTCACACTCATTCTGCATGTACTTCTTCACACTCATTCTGCATGTTAATCCCCTTTAAGTTTTCACTATACAGGGTGTCCCAGAAATAAGTGCAAATTTAACTGGTAGTATATTTCAACCCCAGAAACACGCCTATAAGGTTTTTTTCGCGAAAAAAAAAATTTTGAAAACTGGAAATTTTTTGAAAAATTTTTTAGAAATTTTTTTAGTTTTTAGTTAAAAAACATAATTTCTTGATAATATGGCAACATAGGTATCAGATTAAATTTACAAGAATGAAAATCCTGAAAAGATCCAGTGGTTCTCAAAATTTTTAGCAAAAAATCATTTTTTTTGCAAATTTTCAAGGTAAAATAATTCCGTTATTTTGGACTTATTTGAAAAACGATAAAGAGAAAATATGTTTCTTTTATCGATATCTACCACCCTTTAAAATATTTGCACTTATTTCTGGGACACCCTGTATAGTAATACCACTAGAGGTCAAATTATTTCCGAAATTTTTTTCGAGCTCATGAATATTTTGAAAATTATCTCGGGTCGAAGACGGGTAAGCTTAATTTTCATGCATCCGTTATACGTTGGTGCGTTGGTGCTCTGATTGGTCATAGCGTTTTCGCGCCACTTTTCATCCGTAAATATTTTACTTCAGCCCGTCAAGGGACCCGTTCATACGATAACGGACATTTTGACACTTTTTTGACAAATTTAATCTAACAATAATAAAAATATAAGTAAAATAGCAAAATCGTTATGGAAACGAAAATATAAAATAACACCAACGTATATGCGTATATCCGATAAACGGAGGCATGAAAATGCAATAAATTTAAAAACTGCGTTATTCTCGTTATATATATTACTAACCAATTAAAGTTTTTAAATTCTACCAATAAAATTAATATCGTATCAACGTATCCTCGGACAACGGATGCATGAAAACCAAGCTTAAACACAGTGACAACTAAGTGACCTAAAAACCTAAAAACTATTTCAGTTTTGAAGCTGTCAAGCGGCACGACTTAAAAAAAATGGTCGCGTTCATCAGGACGTAGCGCTACCGCAGCGATCACTAATTTTCTGCTGAACACGCCGATTAGTTGTGAGCGCTCTGGGATCAGTCGCCATTTTTTCCATCAGATGTAAAATACGCTACGCTACCGATGCATGATGGATTAAACGTCACATACGCCAAATGTCACAAAATGTTTTGGAAAACGAAAACAAACCATTTTGTTTATTGTTCTCGGTTGACTAATCCCCCCGATTTGTGTCAAAAATGGGTGAAAACAATTCATTCTAAAGGATGCTAAAAAGCGCGTTCAGCAGGACAACCAGTCGATAGCACATCGCTCACTGATCAACTTGTCCTGATGAACGCGACCAATGTTTCGTTTCGGTCAAGAAACATACATGAATAGATTCAGTTTGTCTTGTCACCAATGGATTCTTAGCCTATAAACTGTTGATTTATACTGATTGTAGTAGCACAAAAGTGCCCATTTTAGGACCTAGAATATTATATTCTTTCATTTTATAGTTACTTGGGCTTACAAGTGGTAGAAAATCATAATTTAATAGGTTTTTCGGAACGCTGTATGAACAGATTTACAGCGCGTCACAGATTTGGCAGCAATTTAGACATTTAAATTGTTGACTTCTACTCGTTGTAGTTGCACGAAAATACCATCTCAACACACAACACAATATATTCTTTAATTTTACATAAGTTTTGAGTAACTACAAGTGGTAGAAAATTGCTTCTTTGCATTTTTATTAACTTTTCATAAACGCTTTATTGGTAGGGTAACCAGCGCGCAGCGTCAGTAAGCGTCAGTCATAAAAGACTATGATCATCGTATTTTGACAGTTCAAAATACCAGG
The DNA here is from genome assembly GCF_002938485.1 of Sitophilus oryzae. Classification (NCBI taxonomy): domain Eukaryota; kingdom Metazoa; phylum Arthropoda; class Insecta; order Coleoptera; family Curculionidae; genus Sitophilus; species Sitophilus oryzae. The sequence continues at coordinate 366,688 of NW_022146946.1, read as the reverse complement.
AAAACTCGCGTTTTGTTGTAATAAAGAATATTGTGCAGCTTGAAAAACCTACAAAATTCTTTGTTAAAAATGAATCGGTTTGAAAATCATACTACATGCAAAATATGCGTGAAATTGTGTGATGTTATAATCAATCATCTTGCAATGACTTATTTTCTACTTGACTTGGCTCCTACTTGAAGAAAGAAAATTTGTTTCGAATTGTTCAGGAATATTTTCATCTAAACTACTCAAAATTCAAAGTGCTAAACGGAAAAAAGGTGAATAAAATAGTGTCTAAATATTATATATATTTCATTAGACATAGACATTTAATTCAGTCCATTCCAAGTCCTACATTTTCGCCATTAAGAAGAAAGGAGGTGTCCAAAGCTTATAGAAAACATCTCAGCTTTTTAATTGAAATGTATCAAAATTATCATGTAAACAAATAAAAACCAGACTCTCAAAAAGATACTCTGTCACTATAAACGTCAAAAAATTTCCAGTATAATTCGCTGTTGGGTGCCCACAAGGAAAAAATGTTCACTAAAATTTATCCGTTGCCATGGTGATTTGTCAAAAAAACACGTTTTGATTAGTTAAAAATTACAGGTGTTGAATTTTCGTGGAAAATATCCTTGTACCTTTTGAGTTTTCCACCCGGCCTCCTCTTACCGTATACAAGCTCACCGTAAAATAGAGATTTTGGTATGCGGTTTTCTTGCATTCTGCATACGTGCCCAGCCCATCTTATAAGCGAGATTTTGTAATTATGACTTCAATACTTTCGCAGTTAGCTTTTTCAAGGACCGATACGTTTGAGACATGATGGAACCATTTGATTTTTAAGAGTTGTCTAAGGTGTCTGTGTTGCAACTTGTTTAATGCGTTCATGTGTCGGCGGTACGGCATCGGCATCCAAGTTTTGCTGCCATATAACATGGTTGGAATTATTATTGCTCGATACACAAAGTTTCGTTTTTGTGCTCAAGTCATGATTGTAGAAAACCCTGTCTTTTAATTTCCAGAATGCCCGTGAGGCGCTGCTCATCCTGTGCTGAATTTCAGAGTCTATATTGGCCTTTTCCGAAATCAAACTGTCGAGGTACAATTGAATTCCGCTACATAGTTAGTTCTTCTCCGATTTTTATAGCATTGTTGTGATCTTCCGGGGGAGTGCATATGATTGTTGTTTGGTTTGGTTTAGTTTGGTGATATGAGTGCATATGATTTGAGTGCATATGATTGTTGTTGTATCGATGTTCAGCTTAATGTCCAAAGCCTTGTATGCCCAAGTATATGTGTTCAACATTTCTTGTAATTGCTGTAACGTTTTTGCAACTAAAACGCAGTCATCAGCGTATTAAAGTTCTGTTATGAATTTTGTACGTGTTTTTGGCCTGAGTCTTTTTATATTAAACAAACCGTCGCGCGCCGCCGTCGTATCTGTATCTAATGCCCAATCCTCTACTATAATGGAGGGCGCTGCCATGAAAATGTTGAATAGGAGAGGCGCTAAGACACATCCCTGCCTAACTCCTGTATTTGTTAGGAAGGGATCGATAGTGATCCATGATGGTGACACTCTTGACTTGTTATTATGGAGGCTTTTACACACTGTTTTACAAACCAGTGTGTCAATCAATACAGAGTCAAAGGCTTTTGTTAGGTCGATAAATGCAACATAAAGTTTAGACTGCTGCTCTTTTCCTTTTTTCTGTAGATGGCGGACGGAGAATATGGAATCGACTGACTTGACTGAAAATTGACTTGAATTTTACAAATGACATTGTACCAAAATCTTCTGCAAGTTCAATTTTTATTCTTATTTCCTATTTTTTGCTGGCGGTAGTTAACTGCTACTGTCACATAAAGCTTTTCTATTTCTACTTTTGGAGTCCGTCCACATTTAATCGCGTTTTTGATGTTATAAAAATATTTTAACTTCTATAGAGTGGCTCAAAAAAGTGTGAGTGGATTGGGATAATTTTCTTTAATGGAACACCCTGTATATTATTGCATTTTTGGCTTCCTTTCAGATCCCTTTACATAATCCTAAGATATGAATAAATATATTTAGATAGTTTCAGAGATATTAATAAATAAATAAAAAAATTCTATTTTTCAAGCTGCATTGAAAAAATATGTTACAAATACAAGAACTGTCCTGAAATCAAAACTATATCAGGTGTTTACTTTAGATGGTATATACTTAACTTTGGTATAAATATTATAATCTGAAATCATACAGGATGTTCAAAATTCTACGCCAAACTTTCTAAAATATAAAATATTTTTTCTTTGTTTTTTTTAAATGGAACACCCTGTATATTATTTTTTTATTAGATGGAAAATTAAAAAATGGAAATTTTTTGTATTTAAAGTATTTCAAATTTTGAAATACTTTAAATACAAAAAATTAATTTAATGGTTTGGGAGATACACGCTGTATTATTATATGGCTCTCTCAATGGTAAAATACGAGAGAAAATTCATTGGGTGGCTTTGATAGAAATTTACTATGGAAACTGCCATATGAAATATAAAACCACGAATATCTGCAAAACCGTTAAAAATTTTGAAATACTCTAAATACAAAAAATGTTCATTTTTTAACTCTCTATCTATTGAAAAGATAATATACAGGGTGTTCTATTTAAAATAACGAAGAAACATTATTTTATATTTTAGAAAGTTTGGCGTCAAATTTTGAACATCCTGTATGATATTTCGGTTACCATATTTATAGCAAAGTAAGTACAGATTATCTAAAGTAAATATCTAATATAGTATTGATTTTAGAACAGTTCTTGAATTTTTAATATTTTTTTAAGAAAGGCTGAAAATATATATATTTTTTATTTATTTATTTAACATCTCTGAAACTATAGAAATATATTTACTCATATCTGAAGAGAAGCCAAAAATGCAATAATACACAGGCTATTCCATTTAAAAAAAAATATCTCAATCCACTCACACTTTTTTGAGCCACCCTATAGAAGTTATAATATTTTCCTGGAATACGTCCTAGAGCGTACTTTAGATTTGCACTTAAACAAAATTCTTAGTGTTTATATTCTAGGAGCTACAGATGCCCGACGCACTATTGCTGTATGTATTGTAAAGGGTTTTCGCCAAATGTACAAATGTCTGAGCTGTACATAACTTAATTCAGTAAACTATTGCAATACAATTTAAATGTCCAAAAATATAAAACTTGATGAATATATATTTTTTTTATTTTAGGGAGTTAATATGGTTCACTTATTGCCATTTTCATCTGAGAGAGTTGAATATTTTTATCAGCTAAAAAAGAAACAATGGCTTTTTGATGATTTCACCATGAACAAGAAAAAATTAAAACAGATACTACTACGAGAATATATTGTTATTGATTTGGTTTTTATACTAATGATTGCTATTATAGCTTCACTTTCTTACCATTCCGAAGAGACACAAACCTATAATTATCTATATCATTTAGATATTTATATATTCATCGTACTTTATAATTACCTGACGATATTTCTTCTTGGCATTTCGTGTTATTTGCTTTCAATCATATGCATGGTCGTTGATTATAATGTACTTTCATTATTTGTACAAGTTTATTTACTGTGCTGCTATATTGAAAATCTAATTTACAAGATGGAAAATTTTAATCGGAGTCAAAAATTGCTTGATAAGAATGAATATTACTATTTTAACCAATATGTAAATCATTCATTAAAAGTAATAATTAGGAGACAATGTGTTTTAAAAAGGTATGCTGTTGGATAATATGCTTAAGTATGTTTTAAAAAGATAGTAGTAATAATTTCACATATAGCTTAATTATTGAGAAATTATAACACTCACGGGCACGAGAGAGAGAGAAACGGACACCTTAAAATTTTCATGTATTTTAAAGTTTTGTATATTGTGTTAAGTGGACCGATTTTTTTTAAAGCAATGTGTAGCTAAATTATTTGACTTTTTAGTGTCTCTTTCTTAATAAAAATGAAAGTTGCCCTCTGTAAATTATACGAGGGAAAACAAAATGTTGATATTTTGGTGAAAGTTTGAAACACCCTGTGTAGTACGATAACAAAGCAAGGAGTTTAAAAATTATTTTATCATCTAGGTGTATCTTTTCTCGATAATTTGTTTTTTGATTCATGTCAATACCTTTATTTTTTTTGCAGATATTCGCCTTTGAAGAAGACACTAACATTTTTTCGTATTTTATACTTTAAAACCATGCCCATTGGTTCTGGTCCTAGTCCAAAAGGCCTATAAAATAGTGTTTATGACTTATGTAATGTTACTGTTTTTGAAAAATCATATTATTATTGTTTATTAGGTAGTTACTCCAGCAGATATGATCTTAAGTCCAAAGTTATCTCTTCCATGATCAATTAAAGCAACAATAGCCGATACTTCAGAACTTAAAACCATCTCTACTAAAGTAAACGTTAATAAAAATAATAATATGACTTTTCAGTGACAGTGACATTACAAAAACAATAAACAGTATTTTATAAGTGTGTTGATGAGAACCCAAAATCAATGCTAAAATTGCTGTAAATCGTTACTGTCTTATTCAAAAGCGAATATCTCCAAAAAAAAATAAAGCTATTGAGATTGTAGCGTTTTTTTTAGAACTACCACTGCGAACGGCGGCTTTTCATCGGAGAGCAGTCGTGGGTAAGATATTTTACTAGAGAGAAAACTAATCAATAACAATAAACAAAAAAATACAGATATTGGGCGCCAGGCATGTACATAGAAAGAAAATACAGTTGTATATTACTTAAAACTAATGACTATATTTATTCATGATGTTCGTTGCTGATACATGACATTGTAGAGTTCTAGTGAATATGTAGTGGTTATATGTCAAAGAAAGTGGTGGTAAGAGTTGTACTAAATATCTATGAAAACAACTATGATAAAATACAAGACATGTAAAGTTTAAGAGAATATATGAAATGTAGCATTACTTTAATTAATTTGATATATTTTATATGATGTTAGTGCAATAATAATATCTATAAAAAAGTAATACTATTACAAGACATAATGCAATGAAACCTAAGATCTAAATTATATTTTAACTACTAAATCGACATGAATGTTCTTAACAATCTAACCACTCAACATAGTCTATACGATATTATTTAAGATGTACGTTATTGTTTAAGACTGTAAATGTTTTGAATGTTAAATGCAAAACTATAACTTAAATCTACACTTAGCTGTTCTTTATGCAATCCTGCTTTAAACAGTAACAGCGTGAGGTGGTCTCGCATCTCTGTACTCAGCCATCCAACACAACCAAAGGGGCCAGAATGAGGACACCATGAATTTATACAGCCGTAACTAACTAGCTTACAGCTGGGAACGAAGCAGCATGGGACTCAAGCTACATCCACGCTGTGGCACTTATATGTAAGAAAAAATCATTCTTACTGGGGACACTCGTCCACAGGACATCCGTACATAAGATAATGTCCGTACAAAAGACACTACCCTTACCTTGGACACAGTCCGTACCTTGGACACAGTCCGTACCTTGGACCCTAAAAATATGAAACTCTTGTTTAAAATCAAACAAGGTCTAATAAACAAAATAAACCTACCTCGAAATACTTCCGAGGGCTCAATAAATAATAAACAACATGTCCTTTCTTCCATGTGACATTCTGGAGGACAAAAGAAAAGGGACGCCAACGTGCCAGCAAAACACAAATACAAGTTGGGACATCCGTAACTCTACCCTAAAAATATTCAATAATAATATCGAATCTATAAAAGGTAATAACTCATCTTTACCTGTAGCCTCGAAATAGCAGCTGATTCAAATTATACAGCAAGATTTAAATAATCACCATTTCCAAAAGCTGGGATACAACAGAGCCAAAGAACAGAGCGTCAAAACAAAGTTAGGTTAAGCACGGAGAGAGTTGACAGAAGCGATGTTGAGAGCGCCTCCTCAGAGCGATAACAGGGTTGTGTCGAACGATAACAGGGTTGGCGACTAGGGAACGTAAAAATTACGCGTTAAATAAACTATCCGGCCTGAACGAGAGGGAATCCGGTGATGATAGGCCAGACATCATATATTATATATAAAAAAGACATGTAACGAACTAAAAACGTTACAAGATGAATCCAAAAACAAACTCTCCAGAAAAGACGTACCTAGATGACAAAATTATTTTTAAATTTCTTGCTTTGTTAACATATTTCACAGGGTGTTTCAAACTTTCACCAAAATATCAACATTTTGTTTCACCTCGTATAATTGACAGATGGAAACTTTCATTTTTAATTTACAAAAAGATACTCAAAAAGTCAAATAATTTAGCTACAAATTGCTTAAGAAATCATCAAAATTGGCTCGCTAGAACAAAATATAATAAACTTTAAAATACATAAAAATTTTAAGGTGCCCGTTTTTCGTGCCGGTGAGTGTATAATTATTGCATTTTTGCAGACACCTGGAAATATCGCTTGCTGAATCTAAAAACTTTTTATGTTTTATCAGTGTACCCAGAACTTTTTTTAAAAAGATCAAATATTTAAAAAATATTCTTTGTTACCAGTTATACTCGTAATGAGAGTAGTCATTATACCGATATAGATAAATAGAAGGGTGACGTAGAACAGTTAAAAACGGTTAAAACATCAATAAACATGAATAAACAAGTTTAAACAAGAAACAACCGCTCAAAAGCGAAATTTAAAAACCATACAACCGCTAAAATGCTTAACCCTCAACTGGCGTGGTGGGATCCAGCGGACCCCAAGCACTATTTAAACCTATGTAAAATGTTTACGTTTAAGAATTAGGCCTCGCCGCGCCATTTACCTTTAAGTTGGGGTACCAGTATGCAACTGTTAAAGGCGCACTGTATTTTATCAAGTTGTTCCTACCAGCGGGGGCTAAAGTTTCATCGGGGTCTGTGTGGCAGCACCACGCCAAGAATGTTACATTATTAGGATGGTGGGTAGTCGAAAAAGTGTGCCTCACTGGGACGCTAATTTTGAGGAAGCATTAATTGAGTGGTTTGATGAACTTAAAGAGGCTTAAGTGAGATGAAGACCATCGAGACATTAATTTTTCTCCGAAGAGTAACCATAACTCCGATTCTGAAACTCTTACTTATAGAAGAGAGAAAATTGAATAATTAATACCAGAAAAGAAAGAGATGTGGTATATGGCAACCATATGTCAATGAAGAAATGACAAAAAACAAAAATCTCATGAATCAAATGTGCACGATCCATGTGCGGCAAATGCACATCCTATATTTGCATGAACTGTATTTGAAAAAGTTATGTACATTCAAGGTTTGCAGTTTTGTTGAAAATAATTTATGTTTATTACTTTAGATTCGCATTTCAGTTGTTTGTACTTTTAATAATACGGTAAATTCATAAAATATATATATTTTTAATTTCTATGGGTTTCTTAGCCAAGTTATATTTCTGTTGTCAAAAATTCCTAAAAAATGCGTTTTACTTTATTTTTGTGTCCGTTATTATTAATTTATTGAAAATTAATGAAAGTGTTGGTTCACAAGTTTGAATATATTGTAAACAGTGTTAAAATAACAAGCTTTTTATAAAATCTCTTCATCATGTAGGTATTTTAAACTGAAAAATAAATTTCGGACCCCAGCACGCCATAAGCGTTACAAAAATTCACCACACCAGTTGAGGGTTAAAATAATAGACCTGATTATATCTTGTGAGATTGTCTTGAGATTATCTCATAGAGTTAAGATTATCTGCTGTTTAAACCTATTACACACACCGGAAAAATCTAGGGATATCATTTTATTAAAGTTAAAAATAAATGTTTTGAATAAACAACCACATATTTGTAGGCCAATTCTTTCTACTTCGATTGAAACGTAGTCACACTAGTTATTTCTAATTTGGGATATTTGCAGAAGTGTTTGTGCATTTTTTGTCAAATGTATAAAAAGCACCTAGCATCAATTGTTCGAATTTAACCTGTACTGGTTATGTTTTTATGATAACTAGCCAGAATGCATTCAAATAACTCTGTTTAGTATTAAACGACATTATGGAACGTAGGAGAGTAGACATCTTAACAGAGACGAGATGCTAAGGGCCATGGGTATTCTCAAAGCTGGAATGCGCCAAATCGACGTAGCAAAGTGTAATATCGCGAATAAGTGCACGCTACCGTAAAAATGGTGATGTTGCTGAAAGACACACAGGGCGACATCGCATTACTACCCCTCAGCAAGATAATTTTTTACAATTAAATGCTCGACGCCGACCGACTTTTACAGCACCAAAGCTTAGTTAAATTCCTCCAGGAAAACACATAATGTAACAGTTAGTCCTGACACTGTTCGCAATAGATTTAAGAGAGGTCAACTTTAAAAGCAGACACCCCTGGAGATCCTCAACCCTTAACGTGAGGAAATCGAGAGGTACCGATATTTGTGGGCTCAAGATCATGTTTCAGTGGTCGAATGAACAGTGGGCCAATGTTCTCTTCACGGATGAGTCACGCTTGGAATTCATCCGGATTCGAGAAGGCTTAAGGTATGGAGAGAACCGTGAAATCTTATTCGGTTGGATCATGTTCAGAAGTGCACCCTTATCAAGGTGGAAAAATTATGGTCTGGGGAGGAGTCTAGTTAGGCCGAAAACCGATCTCTTTTTTCTTAGAGTTTCATGAACAGAATACAAATATCGTGATTTGAATTCATTAGCCTGTCGATATGTTACATGAATCAGAGTGATTGACGAAACTTTCAATTTACATGCAATGACAAAGCACGGCCGCAGGCCGTAGGATAAGAAAGTGATCTATATTCAAGAATGCTCATCAATTATACATCTTACCCTGGCTGGCGCAATCTCCTGACCTCAAACCCATCGAGCACGTATGGGACGCGGTCCAAAGAAAAAAATTGATGAACGGGTTATGCCTTCGTGAAACTGTAGGCAAAATCTCTGGTTCGGGCCAGTGAATGACAGCAATGTGAACGAACTTTTTCATGCTCGATATACCAAAATAGAATGATAAATATAGAATCGTTGACTCATGGTATAGAGGAAAGCTGAGGTATCGAGGTAATAGCTTCTAGACCACAATATGACATTTACTAAAGTTGCGTTAAATATTAATAAAAAAAATGATAATATCATATAGGCTGCAGAGATAATATGATGATTAGAATCCAAATAGGTGAAAAAATATGGATCAAAGACAGTGAAAAGGGCTCCACTTACTTTGTTTATGAGGGTGAGATTAAAGTAAGAAAACCTAATAATGAAAAATACTATATCAAAAACAAGCTAAATAAAGTAATCAACAGAATTAAGGGTCTATACGAGTTACAGGAATAAAGTCAGAATATAACTATCCCGTTATCAAAACATTTATTTGAATACAGAACCAAGTATCAACAATTAGTCACAGTGATCCCAATAAAACCGCAAGTTATTTAAAATATCGGATTTAGAAACTAGTAATTCTGAACTAAGTAAGCTACTTGATAAAAACAGGTGAAACTTATGCATGTCTCAATTAACGATGATGATCGAACATGTCAGATGCTTACAAAAAACCATTTAAATGAATAACTGTCTTAATAATTTTCATATAAATATCATAGCTAAGTAAGAGTGTACTGTTACAAATCTAAATTATAACTTATAACGTTAAAATAACAAAAATAATTAACTAAATGTGGGATAAATTGTGATAATTTACCAGGGTATTAAATCTGTTGTCTCAAAATATAAAATAAAAAGCGATTTTTTTTTTTTTTTTTTTATTAAGTAATTGTTATCATTGTAATGTAGTAATTGTTAACAGGTAGGTAGTTATTCTCCAGACTAACAGAAGTAGTGGATGCAGATGACTAAGGCAGGAGAAGTCTTCGACATCAGCCAAAAGAACACAAAAAAAAAAAAAAAAAAAGAAAACGTATTCATGGTAATGTAGGAAACACTTGTCAGGTCATGTGGTAAATATAGAGTACGGAGTGCGTATTACTGAAAAAGTACCAAGGTAGGGTAAGTACTGAAGTACCATGTAGTAGTTTAATGATGAAACAATGGGTAGTTACTTAAATTCAATGTTTGGTACTTTTACTCTATAAATAAAAGAAATAGTTCTCAGACAGATCTCAATAAAAGAAACAACTTTACGGTTCTTCATAAAAGGCTATGATCATCGTATTTTGACAGTTCAAAATACCAGGAAAACTCGCGTTTTGTTGTAATAAAGAATATTGTGCAGCTTGAAAAACCTACAAAATTCTTTGTTAAAAATGAATCGGTTTGAAAATCATACTACATGCAAAATATGCGTGAAATTGTCTGATGTAATAATCAATCATCTTGCAATGACTTATTTACCCGCATTAATAGAGGATTGTGGCTCCTACTTGAAGAAAGAAAATTTGTTTCGAATTGTTCACGAATATTTGCATTTAAACTACTCAAAATTCAAAGTGCTAAACGGAAAAAAGGTGAATAAAATAGTGTCTAAATATTATATATATATATATATATATATATATTTCATTAGACATAGACATTTAACTCAGTCCATTCCAAGTCCTACATTTTTGCCATTAAGAAGAAAGGAGGTGTCCAAAGCATATAGAAAACATCTCAGCTTTGTAATTGAAATGTATCAAAATTATCATGTAAACAAGTTAACTCTCAAAAAAATACTCTGTCACTATAAACGTCAAATAATTTCCAGTATAATTCGCTGTTGGGTGCCCACAAGGAAAAAATGTTCACTAAAATTTATCCGTTGCCATGGTGATTTGTCAAAAAAACACGTTTTGATTAGTTACAAATTACAGGTGTTGAATTTTCGTGGAAAATATTCTTGTACCTTTTGAGTTGTCCACCCGGCCTCCTCTTACCGTATACAAGCTCACCGTAAAATAGAGATTTTGGTATGCGGTTTTCTTGCATTCTGCATACGTGCCCGCCCATCTTATAAGCGAGATTTTGTAATTATGACTTCAATACTTTCGCAGTTAGCTTTTTCAAGGACCGATACGTTTGAGACATGACGGAACCTTTGATTTTTAAGAGTTGTCTAAGGTGTCTCTGTTGCAACTTGTTTAATGAGTTCATGTGTCGGCGGTACGGCATCTGCATCCAAGTTTTGCTGCCATATAACATGGTTGGAATTATTATTGCTCGATACACTGCAAGTTTCGTTTTTGTACTCAAGTCATGATTGTAGAAAACCCTGTTTTTAATTTCCAGAATGCCCTTGAGGCGCTGCTCATCCTGTGCTGAATTTCAGAGTGTATATTGGCCTATTCCGAAATCAAACTGTCGAGGTACAATTGAATTCCGCTACATAGTTAGTTCTTCTCCGATTTTTATAGCATTGTTGTGATCTCCGGGGGAGTGCATATGATTGTTGTTTTATCGATGTTCAGCTTAATGTCCAAAGCCTTGTATGCCCAAGTATATGTGTTCAACATTTCTTGTAATTGCTGTAACGTTTTTGCAACTAAAACGCAGTCATCAGCGTATTAAAGTTCTGTTATGAATTTTGTACGTGTTTTTGGCCTGAGTCTTTTTATATTAAACAAACCGTCGCGCGCCGCCGTCGTATCTGTATCTAATGCCCAATCCTCTCCCCTGCGGTTTGCTGTCCACTATAATGGAGGGCGCTGCCATGAATATGTTGAATAGGAGAGGCACTAAGACACATCCCTGCCTAACTCCTGTATTTGTTAGGAAGGGATCGCTTAGTGATCCATGATGGTGACACTCTTGACTTGTTGTTATTATGGAGGCTTTTAAACACTGTTTTACAAATTGCCCAAAGTGCATCTCTGTTCACAGAGTCAAAGGCTTTTGTTAGGTCGATAAATGCAACATTAAGTTTAGACTGCTGCTCTTTCACATTTTCCTGTAGTTGGCGAACGGAGAATATGGAATCGACTGCGCCGCGGTTGGTGAGAAAAACCCGTTTGCGATTCTGGGAGAATTTTATCTATATGTCGGTGCAGGGCGGTTTGACATAATTTTTGCAAGAATTTTTCCTCCGATAGCCAGTAGTGAAATTCCCCGGTAGTTTCTGCAATCTGATGCACTTCCTTTGTTCTTAAATATATTCACTATATTCGCGTTGCAAAAGTCCTGAGCGAGGGGTGTCTCACTATTGGAATTACATGTACATTTTCTTGGCAGTCGCTGGCAGTCATTGGCAGTCTTACGGCAGTCGCCTATAATAATTACATGGCAGTCATAGGCAGTCCTCTTCGCAGTCATTGGCAGTTCCTTGCGACTAACACGATATTTTGGCAGTACATGTATATTTTTTATCCAAGTGAGACACCCTCGGTCCTGAGGTACCTCTCCGCTTTCCCATATGACATCCTTAAGATGACCAATCAGTTCTTTACTTGTACACTTATAGATTTCCGCCGGAATCGCGTCACAGCCAGCTGATTTGTTGTTTTTAAGCTGTTTTATGGAGTCCTTTATATCCTGTTCTGTTATTGAGGCTGTTAAATCAGAATATATTAAATATATATTATATAATAATTAAAAATGTAGATATTGACTTGAATTTTACAAAGGACATTGTACCGAAATCTTCATTCAAAAAGTTCAATTTTTATTCTTATTTCCTATTTTTTGCTGGCGGTAGTTAACTGCTACTGTCACCTACAGCTTTTCTATTTCTAATTTTAGAGTCCATCCACATTTAACGCGTTTTTGATATAAGTTCGGGTTTCGGAGTGTAATGATGTTTTAATTTAAAGTTGATTTATCTTATATGTATTGTAAAGGGTTTTCGCGAAATGTACAAATGTCTGAGCAGTGCATAACTTAATTCAGTAAACTATTGCAATACAATTTAAATGTCCAAAATTATAAAACTTGATGAATATATATTTTTTTTTATTTTAGGGAGTTAATATGGTACACCTATTGCCATTTTCATCTGAGAGAGTTGAATATTTTTATCAGCTAAAAAAGAAACAATGGCTTTTTGATGATTTCACCATGAACAAGAAAAAATTAAAACAGATACTACTACGAGAATATATTGTTATTGATTTGGTTTTTATACTAATGATTGCTATTATAGCTTCACTTTCTTACCATTCCGAAGAGACACAAACCTATAATTATCTATATCATTTAGATATTTATATATTCATCGTACTTTATAATTACCTGACGATATTTCTTCTTGGCATTTCGTGTTATTTGCTTTCAATCATATGCATGGTCGTTGATTATAGTGTACTTTCATTATTTGTACAAGTTTATTTACTGTGCTGCTATATTGAAAATCTAAAGTACAAGATGGAAAATTTTAATCGGACTCAAAAATTGCTTGATAAGAATGAATATTACTATTTTAACCAATATGTAAATCATTCATTAAAAGTAATAATTAGGAGACAATGTGTTTTAAAAAGGTATGCTGTTGGATAATATGCTTAAGTATGTTTTAAAAAGATAGTATATAATAATTTCACATGTAGCTTAATTATTGAGAAATTATAACACTCACGGGCACGAGAGAGAGAGAGAGAGAGAGAAAAACGGACACCTTAAAATTTTCATGTATTTTAAAGTTTTGTATATTGTGTTCTAGTGGACCGATTTTTTTTTAAGCAATGTGTAGCTAAATTATTTGACTTTTTAGTGTCTCTTTCTTAATAAAAATGAAAGTTGCCCTCTGTAAATTATACAAGGGAAAACAAAATGTTGATATTTTGGTGAAAGTTTGAAACACCCTGTGTAGTACGATAACAAAGCAAGGAATTTAAAAATTATTTTATCATCTAGATGTATCTTTTCTCGATAATTTGTTTTTTGATTCCTGTCAATACCTTTATTTTTTTTGCAGATATTCGCCTTTGAAGAAGACACTAACATTTTTTCGTATTTTATACTTTAAAACCATGCCCATTCGTTCTGGTCCTAGTCCAAAAGGCCTATAAAATAGTGTTTATGACTTATGTAATGTTACTGTTTTTGAAAAATCGTATTATTATTGTTTATTAGGTAGTTACTCCAGCAGATATGATTTTAAGTCCAAAGTTCATTTCTTCAATTATCAATTAAAGCAACAATAGCCGATACTTCAGAACTTAAAACCATCTCTACTAAAGTAAACGTTAATAAAAATAATAATATGACTTTTCAGTGACAGTGACATTACAAAAACAATAAACAGTATTTTATAAGTGTGTTGATGAGAACCCAAAATCAATGCTAAAATTGCTGTAAATCGTTACTGTCTTATTCAAAAGCGAATATCTCCAAAAAAATAAAGCTATTGAGATTGTAGCGTTTTTTTTAGAACTACCACTGCGAACGGCGGCTTTTCATCGGAGAGCAGTCGTGGGTAAGATATTTTACTAGAGAGAAAACTAATCAATAACAATAAACAAAAAAATACAGATATTGGGCGCCAGGCATGTACATAGAAAGAAAATACAGTTGTATATTACTTAAAACTAATGACTATATTTATTCATGATGTTCGTTGCTGATACATGACATTGTAGAGTTCTAGTGAATATGTAGTGGTTATATGTGAAAGAAAGTGGTGGTAAGAGTTGTACTAAATATCCATGAAAACAACTATGATAAAATACAAGACATGTAAAGTTTAAGAGAATATATGAAATGTAGCATTACTTTAATTAATTTGATATATTTTATATGATGTTAGTACAATAATAATATCTATAAAAAAGTAATACTATTACAAGACATAATGCAATGAAACCTAAGATCTAAATTATATTTTAACTACTAAATCGACATGAATGTTCTTAACAATCTAACCACTCAACATAGTCTATACGATATTATTTAAGATGTACGTTATTGTTTAAGACTGTAAATGTTTGAATGTTAAATGCAAAACTATAACTTAAATCTACACTTAGCTGTTCTTTATGCAATCCTGCTTTTAAGCATGTAACAGCGTGAGGTGGTCTCGCATCTCTCTACTCAGCCATCCAACACAACCAAAGGGGCCAGAATGAGGACACCATGAATTTATACAGCCGTAACTAACTAGCTTACAGCTGGGAACGAAGCAGCATGGGACTCAAGCTACATCCCATATACGTATTACTTTTTACAAATATACTCAGGGTTCCCTATTTAACCCCGTGTGCAATTTCTGTGCCGCAAGAAAAAGACAACATAACCCAGCTCCATATTAAAATTGCATAAGTCTATTTCACCCGGATATGGATTGAACTGCGATTGCGCCAAACTCCGATTGATTGTTGTTTTAGTTCTGTTTGGATTACATTTTATTTGTGCGCGTAAAGAGTGATTTTGTTTAGTTTATTGTTTCCAACTATTTTTGATATTTTCCAACTCCATGATAATGTGTTATAAATAATAAAAATATAAATAAAATTGAAGGTTAAGGGAAATGTCAGTCAACCACTTCCCTTTAAAAACATCGACCAATGAAAACTTCTTCAGGTGAGGCATGCGCAGTTAAATGAATATCCGGGTGAAATAGACTTATGCAGAATTCCATATTGTTCTTTCACTGTTTGGGCTTCACTTTTTGGAGATTAGGCTGAGTATATTTGTAAAAAGTAATACGTATATGCTACATCCACGCTGTGGCACTTATATGTAAGAAAAAATCATTCTTACTGGGGACACTCGTCCACAGGACATCCGTACATAAGATAATGTCCGTACAAAAGACACTACCCTTACCTTGGACACAGTCCGTACCTTGGACACAGTCCGTATCTTGGACACAGTCCGTATCTTGGACCCTAAAAATATGAAACTCTTGTTTAAAACCAAACAAGGTCTAATAAACAAAATAAACCTACCTCGAAATACTTCCGAGGGCTCAATAAATAATAAACAACATGTCCTTTCTTCCATGTGACATTCTGGAGGACAAAAGAAAAGGGACGCCAACGTGCCAGCAAAACACAAATACAAGTTGGGACATCCGTAACTCTACCCTAAAAATATTTAATAATAATATCGAATCTATAAAAGGTAATAACTCATCTTTACCTGTAGCCTCGAAATAGCAGCTGATTCAGATTATACAGCAAGATTTAAATAATCACCATTTCTAAAAGCTGGGATACAACAGAGCGTCAAAACAAAGTGAGGTTAAGCACGGAGAGAGTTGACAGAAGCGATGTTGACAGCGCCTCCCAGAGCGATAACAGGGTTGTGTCGAACGATAACAGGGTTGGCGACTAGGGAACGTAAAAATTACGCGTTAAATAAACTATCCGGCCTGAACGAGAGGGAATCCGGTGATGATAGGCCAGACATCATATATTATATATAAAAAAGACATGTAACGAACTAAAAACGTTACAAGATGAATCCAAAAACAAACTCTCCAGAAAAGACGTACCTAGATGACAAAATTATTTTTAAATTTCTTGCTTTGTTAACATATTTCACAGGGTGTTTCAAACTTTCACCAAAATATCAACATTTTGTTTCACCTCGTATAATTACAGATGGAAACTTTCATTTTAATTTACAAAAGATACTCAAAAAGTCAAATAATTTAGCTACAAATTGCTTAAGAAATCATCAAAATTGGCTCGCTAGAACAAAATATAATAAACTTTAAAATACATAAAAATTTTAAGGTGCCCGTTTTTCGTGCCGGTGAGTGTATAATTATTGCATTTTTGCAGACACCTGGAAATATCGCTTGCCGAATCTAAAAACTTTTTATGTTTTATCAGTGTACCCAGAACTTTTTTAAAAAGATCAAATATTTAAAAAATATTCTTAGTTACCAGTTATACTCGTAATGAGAGTAGTCATTATACCGATATAGATAAATAGAAGGGTGACGTAGAACAGTTAAAAACGGTTAAAACACCAATAAACATGAATAAACAAGTTTAAACAAGAAACAACCGCTCAAAAGCGAAATTTTAAAAACCAAACAACCGCTAAAATGCTTAACCCTCAACTGGCGTGGTGGGATCCAGCGGACCCCAAGCACTATTTAAACCTATGTAAAATGTTTACGTTTAAGAATTGGGCCTCGCCGCGCCATTTACCTTTAAGTTAGGGTACCAATATGCAACTGCTAAAGGCGCACTTGATTTTATCAAGTATTGTTCCTACCAGCGGGGGCTAAAGTTTCATTGGGGTCTGTGTGGCAACACCACGCCAAGAATGTTACATTATTAGGATGGTGGGTAGTCGAAAAAGTGTGCCTCACTGGTACGCTAATTTTGAGGAAGCATTAATTGAGTGGTTTGATGAACTTAAAGAGGCTTAAGTGAGATGAAGACCATCGAGACATTAATTTTTCTCCGAAGAGTAACCATAACTCCGATTCTGAATCTCTTACTTATAGAAGAGAGAAAATTGAATAATTAATACCAGAAAAGAAAGATATGTGGTATATGGCAACCATATGTCAATGAAGAAATGACAAAAAACAAAAATCTCATGAATCAAATGTGCACGATCCATGTGTGGCAAATTCACATCCTATATTTGCATGAACTGTATTTGAAAAAGTTATGTACCGGGTGTCCCAAAAAAAAGTTTTTTTTTGAAAATAATTATTTTATTACTTGTAGATCACATTTCACTTGTTTGTACTTTAAATAATACGGTTAAATACATTAATATATATAATATTTTTAATTTCTATGGGTCTCTAGCCAAGTTATATTTCTTGTTGTCAAAATTCCTTAAAAAATCGTTTACTTTATTTTTTTAAAAAAAAAAAAAAAATATTGAAAATTAATGAAAGTGTTGGTTCACAAGTTTTAATATATTGTAAACAGTGTTAAAAGTAAAAGTTGATAAAATCTCTATATCACTGTAGGTATTTAACTGAAAATTAAATTTTTCAAACCAGCACGCCATAAGCGTTACAAAAATTCACCACGCCAGTTGAGGGTTAAAATAATAGACCTGATTATATCTTGTGAGATTGTCTTGAGATTATCTCATAGAGTTAAGATTATCTGCTGTTTAAACCTATTACACACACCCGGAAAAAATTTTTTCTAGGATACATTTAAAAGTTAAAAATAAATGTTTTGGAATAAACAACCACATATTTGTAGGCCAATTCTTTCTACTTCGATTAAACGAAGTAGTCACACTACTATATTTCTAAATTTGCGTGTTGTGAATTTTGTCAAATGTATAAAATAGCATCAATTGTTCGAATTTAACCTGTACTGGTTATGATTTTATGATGTACTAGTCCAGAATGCAATTTCAATTAACTCTGTTTAGTATTAATCGACATTATGGAGCGTAGGAGAGTAGACATCTTAACAGAGACGAAATGCTAAGGGCCAGGGTATGCTCGAAGCTGGAAAGCGCCAAATCGACGTAGCTAGAGCATTAAATACAACGCAAAGTGTAATATCGCAATTAAGTGCACGCTACCGTGAAAGTGTTGATGTTGCTGAAAGGCACACAGGCGACATCGCATTACTACTTCCCAGCAAGATCATTTTTTACAATTTAAATGCTCGACGCCGACAGACTCTTACAGCACCAAAGCTTAGTTTAATTCTCCAGGAAACACATAATGTAACCTTAGTCCTGACACTGTTCGCAATAGATTAAGAAGGGTCCAACTTAAGAAGCGACGCCCCTGGAGATCTCAACCCTTAAAGAGAGGAAATCGAGAGGTACAATATTTGTGGGCTCAAAATCATGTTCAGTGGTCGAATGAACAATGGGCCAATTTTCTCTTCACGGATGAGTCACGCTTTAATTCATCCGGATTCGAGAAGGCTTAAGGTATGGAGAGAACCGTAAAATCTTAGTCGGTTGGATCATGTTCAGGAAGTGCCATTATCTATATTAACATTATGATCTGGGAGGAGTCCAGTTCACCGGCCGAAAAAACCTATTCTCGGTTTTTCTTGTATTATATTGTTTCTAACAGGAATCACAGATATCGTGATTTAATTCTAGAGCCTGTCGTGTTACCAATGCCAAATGATTTTTTGGAGAAACTTCATTCTCATGCATGGCAATACACGGCCAGAGTGGTAAGTGAGTTTATCAATGCTCATCATTTAAACATCTTACCCTGGCTAGCACAATCTCCTGACCTCAACCCCATCGAGCACGTATGGACGCGGTCCAAAGAAGAATTTCGAGAATGGGTATGCCTCGTTAAACTCGTAGGAATCTGGTTCGGGCCGTGAATGCAGCGTGGCTGTACCTCAAGAAGAGATCGACAACCTGATCAGGAGCATGAGAGACACGTGTAGGCTGTAATGAACAGTAGAGGATGCCAAACCCGTTACTTAATAAAAATTTTTATCTATTTTTTTTAATTCACAGATTTAGAATAAAAAAAATGGGTGTATTTTTTTGATTCAATAAAATCCAAGGTAAATTGACAACGGCTTAAATTTCGCATTTTATTTCCGATACGTCCTGGTAAAACTTATTTGTTATTTATAATTTTATATATCAGAAAGCAAATAATAAATTACTGACGATGGCTGGAAAAAAAAATTTGTATATCCCTAGACTTTTCCGGTGAGTGTGTATTATTATTATTGTTGTGTTTTAAATCCTTTTTATCTGTTTTACGTCAGCCTCATATTTATCTACATTGGTTGTCTGTCTGTCTTTCTGGCACAAGTGACCTTCTAATAGCAACTAATGAGAACACGTTAACCATTTTTTACAAGTACGCCGAATCATACTTTTGTCATACACATTACATATATAAAGATTCTATGAAATTTCTTTAAGCGTATGTTCTTTTTGATAAAGATTGTTTTTCTCCCAGTAGTTCTCATGAAAATTTATCCGAATTGATACTGTCCACTCTGCCACTTTATTTGGTAATTCCTGGATATAAGCCTCTACCGTTTTCTATCATCTCTTTCGATGTCCCAATGTTGCAAATTGTGCGTCATTGATTGTTTTAATTTCTACTTGTCGGATAGAATGGCAGCAATATTTCTATTGCCGCCCTCTTTCTCTAATGAAAATTCGAAAACAATTTTTTACACCTAACAGTGTCAACAAATGGAAATTTTTTTGAGTTTTAAAAAAGTTTTTTTAGAATACCTTTATAAACCATGCGACATTGAACTTCCTTGCACTAATAGGCCACCCTGTATTTACAGACACCCAGTTTGCTTATTCTAAATAATACTTATACCTAATCTGTATTTAAAAATTAATTTTTTTTTTTTTTTTTTTTTTTTTTTTTAATTTGATTTTTAGGTTCTATAAACTTTTTACAGAAATATTCCTTTGAGATATATGCAGTATATTGCATATCTTATGTCGTTTTACTTTCTTGCTAATTTATCTTTTTTAAAGGTATTGATAATACTTGTGAAAATTAATTTAAAATAATGATCTTTAATTTACTATTGCAGAAGTTGTTGGATTTTTATACAGTACTGTTATTCTTCTTGATTTCTGCCCTTATTTCTGTTGCCAGTCTAACAACCGGACAAAATTGTGAAAATCAGTAAAGTAAATGAAACTATGTATATAATTAGTTTTAATCAAGTTTGTTCTCTATTGTTTTTATAGTGGGAAATTTTAATAAATACTGTATGTTACCTGTATAATGATATAGAAAATCGCAAATCGTTGTTGTTAATGATTACAGGCTCTGCCAATATTCCCTATGTTTCTATTTTCGGTGAACTACATATGAATCATAGATTATTACTAAGTAAATATTAGGTATGCATTACACGAAAAATGTTTCTTGGTAAAAAAACGCTACAAGTAAATAGTGAAAATAAAAAAAAAACAGCGTCAAAACGGCTGGGGAATGGACAATCATGTAATTTTGGCAGTCTTAAATTTTAATGGCGCTTATACTGCTGTTTGGTCTTAAGAAGGTTGTATTTATTTTTATATTGAGTAAAAAATGATTTTTAATTGGTTAGTTTAAAATTCGTGAAAAAAATATTTTTCCTTAAAGATTTGGTTCTGAAACTTTTTATCCTTTTTTTTTTTTTTTTTTTTTTTTTTTTTTTTTTTTTTTATGTTATTTTTTGGTTAATGACGTCTAGAGATTGACCTCCTCAAAAGTGATCATCCATGTCATTCCCCATCATACTTGCGATTCGTTCATGCTAGTATAACCCATTTCTTCTTTGGTGGTGGTGGGGTGG